>NC_047678.1:50420937-50630937 GCF_011762505.2 Arvicanthis niloticus
CTCTATTTTAATCCTTGCTTTGGAAATAAAAGTTAAAAAGTTAGACCATGAAGCCTCAAGCTTTTAATCTATTCTCCGTTTCCTTGAAACAAGATCAACCCCTCATTTAAAAACAAAGTTGCTGAATATAAACGCAACTTCTAGAGACTTCCTTTTAGCATCTCACTTGATTCAGTTAAAGTAACAGAATTGTGTCCTCAGATTGTAGTTCTGAAGAAGAAAGGACAAAAAGCACTGTACTGGGACATTACTCTCTCATATACAATGGTAATGTATTTAAAATTAGATAGGATATATGCATATATATTTCAATACAATATAGAAAATATACTTTACATATCATTTCACTGTTAATATGTACCACTATTTTTTGTATCTACTTTTATATACCCATGGACACTGACTACTCCCTCAAATGTGATGGCAATTCATCCAAAACTAGATAGGATATATGCATATGTAGTTTTTCAATACAATATAGAAAACTTGCTTTACATATCACCTCATATGTACCACAATATTTGTAGCTTTTCACATATCTGCGAGCACTTGGATTCTTTCTGCACAGTGGCCATTGTGAACAGCACTGCAGTGAACACAGAGTACAACAGTCCCTTTGATATGTTCATTTTATTTCTTTGGGCTTTCTATCCAATAATGGGATTACTATCATTGTCAAATAAACATAAAAGGCAAGGCAATACATGAACGCCCAGTATTATTTCTTGCTGTTTTGTTTTGAGACAAGGTTTATGTTACATCATTTAAGATATCCTTGAACCTGTTTTTCAATGTGTTTATGAATTCTTTGAGAATCTTGTGCAATGCATTTATCATATTCACCCACCCCTGCTCATCCCCACAACTCCTCTCAGATCCACCCCATCTCCACGCACCCCCAACTTAAATGTCCTCTCTGTTTTTTTTTTTTTTAACAAGTCATCAGATCCAGTTTGTGTTGCCCATAGACTCCTGGGCTACATACACCTTAAAGAAAGTAGACTTCATCCCCCAGAATCCCATCAACTCTCCATGACTCCTCAGTTGGGGGTAGAAGCTCAGGAACCACTCCCCACTCCATGCTGGGAGGTGACTGCCTTGACCTTGTAAGGCTACTGTGAGTTCATAAGTGCTCCGGTCCTGTGATGCTGAGAAGACACTGTTGGTCTTCCCTAACCTTGGCCTCTTAAAGACTTTCTGCCTGCCTCTTCTGTGCTGGACCCTGAACCCAGGGAAGGAGATGTAATATAGACGCCCCATTCGTGTCTGAGCACTCTGTCGACACTTACTCCCTGTGCTTTGACCAGCTGGACATTCCTGTGTTCAACTCTGTCCACAGAGGAACATCTCTGATAAGATCAGAATGCTGCTGCAATTTGTGGGTAAAGAGAAAGGAATTGAATGAACAGTTGCTACTCTGCCCACTTAACAAAATAAAAGGGGTGAGGTCACTCCTAGGGCTTGTAAGCTCCCCAACCTTGAATTCTTGGCCAGATTTCCAGTACCAAGCATGTGCTTCCTATGGGTCAGGATTTAGGATTAATTATGAAGTGACCGATTACCCCTATAACATTTATGTCACAGTAACGTGAAGCTTTCCAAGATAGAAGATAGATAGATGATAGATAGATAGATAGATAGATATCCTAATTAACAGTGGCCATATACTAATACTGGTAGTATCCCTCAAAGGTCTCAGGTGAATGCCCCATGTTGAGGGTGCTAAGTGCGGAGAGGCCAGGCATCTTCTCTTTAAGAGTCTTGGAGTGGTATAGATATTTGTACCTAGAATGCTCTGTGCATTTCCCTGAAAGTTCCAGAAGCTTCATGCATTATCTACTCCTTGGCTCTACAGCTACAGACTCTATGTGTTGTTTTCACCGATATCAACAGATTTTGTTTGCATGAGTGCTTACATGTGGAGGTCAGAGGTCCATGTCAAGTGTCTCCCTCAGCTTCTTCTCACTCACTTGTTCTTCTGAGACAGGGTCTCTCACTAGAACTGATGCTAACTTGCAAATCAGCTAAACTTGAAGACAGCAAGTTCCTCAGCACCCGGGTCGCAGACACATACCGCCAACCTGGTTTCACACAGACGCTAGAGATACAGACTCAAGGTCCTCCCACTCATGCAATGAGGATTCTCTCCAGCTGATTACCTGCTTTTAATACAGAGGGCAAACCTGTTTTAAAATATTATAGAAATCCTATCATGAAAATTGAAAAAACAGATGTGGTAAGTTGCTCTGGCTAAGAGTTTTTCAGAGCTGGAATGAAAATCTGAGTTTTCTGGTCTGGGGCCTCTCACCATTTCTGTGTCTCTCACAGCCTAAAAAGAGACTTCAGGCTCAGAGCCTGATGCTGGTGTTGTACCTATTCTGCCTGTGCCCGTCAGGCTCACACTTCTGTCTTGCTCAGCATCCCTTCCCCATCATCAACGATAGCTCAGTGTCAGGATTTGACAATTCAATAAAGGTGTCCGCAGTCTTCAACAAGGAAAGACACCTGGCTAAACTCATTCAAGGAAGATCTCATAATAATTTCCAGCTGCACTTTTCAGTAGAGTAGATATGGGCCAGCCAGAGACACAGCTCCACACTGAAACCTGCTAAAGAAGTGAATTAATAAGAATAGCCAGTGGACTTCCTACAGCAAACTGCGATGTAATTATTTTTTGCAAAACTGAAAAAGTACTTCTAAACTTCCCACATTTTAAACACGGGTCTTCTTTGTAAATTTTTGTCTTTAATCACCTCAGCTTTGGTATTACAGAAAGAGCATGGAACTGTGCCGAGAGATTTTATAAATTAATACATGTCAAAAGAGAGCCACAAATTGCATATTAAAGTTCCTTTTTCTGCTATACTTATTCATACCCAAGCCTGTCATCTCTTCAGATGCGTACTTTATCTTCTCAGTCCTGTTTGACAGAGCTCATGTGCACTCCGATTTCTAGGGTGAAAGCTTTTAAAAAGTCACAGCTTTCTAAGAAGTCACACTTAAAGGTGGGTGTTTGTTGAATATTTTGTTTTAGTTCCTAACAATTCAGCAAGCACCAAACAACTATCCCAGGAGCTGGAGTACAGCTTAGCAGTGTACATGCACTTAGCATGGTAAGTCAGTGGATTCAATGCCTACTGTCAGAAAGAAAAAGAAAAACCTCTTCTTGGCTCCTGTGTGTAGTGTAGAAGCAGTAAAGGAAAAAGGCAGAGCCACTGGAGAGGGTGGGGTGGAAGGAATCACCAGAGAGACAACAGAAGTCAGCAACAGAGTTGGCAAAGATGGCCCGTCATCAGAGTCTCAAGCTTTAACACCAGAGCAGTGGTTGGCAGCCTTGAGCACCTTCTGCATGCTGCACGTGTCATTCAGACAAACCTCAGGCCTCATAGCTGGGGCATCAATAAGGAGACTCCCAGGGCTGCAAATAGGAAAGTGCCAGGGAGCCTGAGATTTTCAAGGAGCTCACTGTGAAGTAAGTGTGCAAACCACAGGGCAGCAAACAGACTGGTTTAGAGGCTTCTGCAATAGTTCAATGAAAGAGAAATAAGGACTCGCTTTTCCAGCTGCTCTCAGGACAGGAGCAGCTGGTATTTTCCATGGATGCATCCATTTGCTCTCTGGCAGTTTCCAAGTTCCTTTCCCCAAGGAGGCACTTCTGGTCCTTCTGAAAGAACTGGGTACCTCTAGCACGGGCTCACTGACAAACAATTGTTTGGACTTTGGTGCAGAGAGGGAGGAAATTGCAGCTCCAGGAAGTGCTAATATCCCACACCATGGCACTATCTGTACCTCAGAGGAAATGAAAGCAGCCTTTCTGGAGTACAGGCAGTAATCCTGGGGGTAGGGCTGAAGCCCGGCACAACCTCCAGAAACTGCAAAACTCTGATTCTCTCCGATACCTTGCAAACAGAGCAGCCCTTTTCTTCATGCCTGTGCCTGGTGGCTCTGTGATATCACTGCTCCGACGACACCTCCCGATTACAGTGGCCTCCTGGGGGTTACCAGGGTAATTCCGTGAGGACAAGGGTAGACCCAAGTTCCAGAATCTCTGAAAGATGGATCAATCTCTCTGACATACAGCATAATTAAGAGAGAGGCAGGGACTGACCCAAACCTAACTGGAAAAAAATCATCTTCAACTTGACCATCACGTGACAGATATTCACACTGTTATAAATGTTTCCCTGTCCAGCCTCTCTATATCTGTCTTCACTCTGTAATAAGCAGAAGAGACTCTATCAAGGAAACCAGGGTTGTAGATGCAGCCTTCTGGGTGCTGAAAAGCCTCCATTGACAAGCCTTTAAAAAAAAAAAAAAAAAAAAAAAAAAAAAAAAAAAAAAAAAAAAAAAAAAAAAACCTTTAGGGATAGGTTCTAGCAAGCCAGGGCTCCCCATATTCTAAACTTAAAGTTTCCTCACAGGCTCAGGCAGCCAGAAAAGCCTCCACGTCTGAAGAAAGCACCCCAAAAAGGAGAGGCTCCACAGCATTGCAGAGAATCGAGGTCTTCCTTCTAAGCTGTCTTTTAAAGAAATGCAGGCCAAGAAAGCATTGGCCATCCCCACACTCTCGTCTCTGCCGTTAGGATTAGCCCCACCCTGGAGTTCACCCTAGTTCATAAAGCAGCTGCAGCACATCCCTTCTCCCCACCTTTGCCTCCATCCCTCATCTACTTAAGGAGCTTGTGTTAGCTTGTCAGTCAGTTGCTTTGCTTTGTTTTCTCTTTCCACATGATGGGTGTTTGCTTTGGCACACATGAGGAATATGTTCATCAATAGGAAGAGGTACCTGGTACAGGGATTCTGAACTGGGTGGGCACATGTGAACAGAAAGACCGAATGTGCTTTAACTATCCAAGGATATACTTCAAAGAGAACCATGACTTTGCTATGGAGTGTCACATGTCTTTCCGTCGTAGTGGCATTCACCAGCATAAAACACATGTCCTGAAGCCCAGCCCGATGCACAGGGCCTCATTCCACCCACTGATGCCCCATAGGTCTGCGTTAGGTTACAAAGCAATGTTGGATAAAGGACTAGTATTATCAAGATCACCCTCCTGACACTCCAAATAGAGAAAATCTGCACGGTTCCTAATTGTAACCTTTAAAAGGCCATTGGATTGCTAAGAGTTTAGCAATTTCATTGGAAAACACAATGGCTGTGCACATGTTGGTGGTGGTTTCTGCAGACAGCACAAATGGGTATAGATTCCCATCCTCACCCGTTTGTACCTCTTTTGCCCTTGAAGTGACCAATACTTTGATGGCTTTTGTCTGGGACATTGGAGAAGGACAGTGACCAGAGGCCACTGGAACCACTGAGCATGAACTTCCAGGCCCCTTTCCATCAGTGCTCTACTTTGTGGCCATTCAGGCAAAGTAAAAGGTCCCTGCTTGCTTTAGTGCTCCAGCAATAAATAGTTTATACGGATCTAATAAAATGCAATGCTTGGAAGAACCAGAGGAGAAATATGGGCAGAAAACAAAGAAAGTCCAGAGACTCTGCACGCCCCAGGGAGTTCATCTTCTTCCTTCCAGGGTGATGATTTCAATAGTTTTAATGCACAATTTTATTCATAAGAGAAAGGGAGGAAAAATTCGATTTCAGAAGCTTCTAAAACACTTGACCCCACACTGCCTGCAAACACTGTGTCATTCCGTACAGCCTTGACCCCCAGCCCTATTCCCTCTGTCAGCTTCTCTATTGAGTAGGGTTTTCCTCCTCTTCTTTTAATATCTGAGAGCTGCTGCTTTTTTTTTTTAACAGACTGCATCATTTTGGAGTAACGTGTTCTCTCGAGGTGGGCCACTGAGATGTGTAATTACACCCTGTGGAAAATGGTGGCGGTGTGAGGGGTGTGGGAGTAGGTTATTGAATCACAAAAACACGTTCCCCTATTCAGAAAAAAAAAATGACAGTGTGCAGGATGTCCAATTTCCTTCTGCTCCGTGACCATGGAGAGCACCGCATCTTAAAGCAGAGAAGTCATTGGTATTCACTGGAGCCTGCCTGCCTCGCTTTTATTGTTTCGGAAACTTATTACTCTTTCAGAGCAGTTCCCAGGCTTGCTGCCTTTTCTTGGTATATATGAGCTAAGGTAGTCAGAGGAAACACTTTAATTACATTTTAAGTAGAATAAAAGCATAAGTATATTTATGAAAATTCTAACAGAAGGTGCAGTGAGACCATTAACTTAAATCCCCAAAATGCATAAAGTCGGTTTTTTTTCATAATAAAAAAAATTAAATCCATAGTTAGTACATTGAATTGTACCTGCATATTAAAAACCTGCCCTAAACACAAGACTGCTTCACTGTGCGTGTTTTAGTTGGGACTCCTCCTGTAATAAAACGTGTCCTGGGATGTGAGGTGACACTGTCTGTCTCCTAGGCTTCTCCTCAAGTTGTTCCAATAATGTAAGTCAACCATCAAAGAATCATCTGCACATTGTCCCCCCAGATGTCCCTTCTGTCCTCTCTCATTGGCCCATTTCCCCCAGATCACCTGTGCTCTGATTAAATTTGATTTTAATGAACTTGCAAATAATTTTCTCACTTGAAAACCATGAGGTAAAAGATGGAGGAGGAATTGAGAGCTGCACATAAACTTGACCATGACAGAGACATCTAAGGAGAGGAGAGGCCAAGTTTTCCCTGAACCAGACTGAGTCCTTTGAGGGGTCTCTGCTTTGGAGGATTGTAACCTTGGGTGTTGGCTATTCAATGGTTTGATAAGACTACTCAAAATAACCAGCTAAAAAGATATACAACATGAACTATGGAGCATTTCCTCCCAAGAATATTGGTTCAAGGTTGAATTCTAATCAAAGCTTTCATCTGTGTCACTTTAAAGAAAGCTGTGTAACTTTGACCTCTTAAAAGATAAAAAGGATAACTTAGAAACCTTTTGTTCTTGCCCAGAGAAAAGGGTACATGATATAAGTTTTATAAAGCAAGTCTAGTTTACTAAGAGATACTTCAAAGCCAACACTAGGCAGAAATGAATGTAATCAATCTCTTGACTAGCAATCTATGGACAATCAATCGATTGACTCCCCCAGAGGAGTGTCCCAGGTCCTTGATATCCTGCTCTGTACTCTGCTTGCCAGTAAAATTTACTGATAACAACCCACCTCATCGTGCACAAACACAAAGCAAAACTAAACAAAAAGAAATTGTTGGGAGCCGACTTTTAGCAGAAAGTGGCTAGATTATCTTTGCAGCCATCTGGAACCATATACCCTGATAAGAGATTTGGTTTTCAACAGCCTACAACAGCTGAAGCACACTCTGATATCCCACATATTTTGTGTTGCTGTTTACTGCCCCCAGCTGCAAGGCGCACGTGGTTGCCATGCCTGCAAGGCATTGCAGTACACGTGCTATCCAGGCCATATATGCCTGTAAGGCACCGTGGTATCCAAGCCTGCAAGGCACACGGTGCACGTGCTGTCCATGCTATAGACGCCTGTAAGGCTTACGTCATCAACACCTGCAAGGCACGTGGCAAAAGCATATAAATACCTCAGAATTCCCTTCAATAAAGGAGACTTGAGACTTGAGACTTGAGACTTGAGACTTGAGACTCAATACTCAATAAGAGAGACTTGGTAAGAGACTTGATCACACCCTGTCTTGTCTCCATTCTTTGCGTCTCCTGCCCCAAGAGCCCCACTCTCTCTCTTGACCAGAGCACTTAGCCCAAAAGCGTTGAGGAAGAATAAAGGCCACAACAAGAAATGGATTCCTAGCATTGTCAGAAGCCTGGTCCCTCAGAGGAAGAAAGAATGAATGAAAAGCATCTGCTAAGTATGCGATTGCAGACGTCTGTGAGGCCTGGTTACAGACTACATGCAAAGCGGCGTACAGCGCTAATGGCCTATGTTCTTGTCTTCACTGTTATTCTTCTCTAAGAATCTAAAACAGAGAGAGCCACAGGTGCCATGTGATGAGTAATCTTCACTGTCAACTTGACTGAGTTTACAGTCACCTCGGAGACTTGCAAGTCCTATCCAGAAAGCATTAAGGAGGTAGAGAGACCCACCCTGATCATAGCTGGCACCATTTCTTGGGCTGAGGACAAAATAAAACAATGAGAATGTCAAATGTCGGTGTTCCTCTGCCTTAAGCTCCTGCTACCATGACATCCACCCAAGTGGAAGGCAAGCAACCATGTCTGAACCCTTTGAAACCAAGCCAAAATATTCCTTCCTCCGTTAAGCCGTTCCTGTCAGACATACTAAGTTGAGGAAATGAAAACTGTAAGTAGCACAGGCTCTGAATGTAGGGACCCATGTGTGAGGCTATGGTTCCTCGGAGCACACAGCAGCGTTGAGACTGTAGCTAGCTCAACATGCTAACTTAAAATCTACACTTAGCTTTGGCACTGCTTTAGGTTCTAGGCATGTGAAGAAATATGAAACCTAAAAGTAAATGCATTGTCCCCTTAGCAAAAGTCAGCAAAAGCCACTACAGCCAATTCTGGAAGTTCTCACCTCCTCCCGCAGCCCCCACGTATGTGCATTTCCAAGCCAATGATAAAAAGAGAGATGTAAATGGTGTCTTTTCATAGAGCGTTTGCCTGTAAGATTAGATAGAGTAGGCCAGTTGCTGGAAGTCCAAGATGCAATCACTGCTTCCTGTGAAGAGTCATCAAGTGATGGCATAGGGGTGACAGCCATCCCGTCTTCTTGTAACACCCTCGGTTTGTTGTTCATCTGTCAGAAAATACTTCTCTCCACATAGAATGGCTCCCACGTTCCCAGCATAGGCAGCTGTGTGACTCAAGACGAAATCTCCACCTCATCTATCATGTGAGAAAATGCCTGTTTTGTAACAGTAGGCAACAATAGAAGAAACCTTACTTGATATAGCTTTAAATTTTTATTACTTTTAAATCTATTTCTGTTTCAGGTGTGTATGTGGGTGGGTACATACACATGACAGCCCATGTGTAGAAATGAAAGGACAACTTGTTAGGGTAGGTCCTCCTCTCCCACAGTGTGGGTCCTGGGAATCAAACTCAGGTCTGTAGACTGGGCTTCAAGCACCTTTATCTGCTGAGCCATCTTGCTGACCCTTTAACATTTTCCTCACTAGATGCAAGGAGATACAAACTAGGTATGGAAATTAGCCATGTACTTTTAGGTAGAAATAGTACTTTCCCTTTAAAGTCAGTGGCAGAGCAAGAGGGTTCAGGAAGCACGGGGGATAAGAGAAGACACTGATTGCCCCACCTTGATCCCATGAGGCTCCATGGAGACTATGAACTCATTCATCTTGAGTCTCCAGCTCAATGGTTCTCAACCTTCCTAAAGCTATGACCCTTTAATACAGCTCCTCATGTTGTGGGACCCCTATAAAGTTATTTTCATTACTGCTTTATAACTGTTATTTTGCTGCTGTTACAAATTGTAATGTAAATATTTCTAGAGATAACGGTTTGCCAAAAGGGTCCTGACAAGTTGAGAACCACTGCACTGATGCCCACCTTAGTAAGAGCTCGGGATATCAGCTCAGGAGCCCCATCTAATCAAAACAATCTGGAAACCAGGGTGCTGAAAAGGGATGAGATCGATTATTTTCCCATTTGCTGATTGGTATCTCGAGTCACCAATTAAATGAAAACGATGGGGTCACAATAACTGTTTGTAAGTATAGGGGCTCTCGGAAGTCCTGTGATTGCCACACACCGTAGACACAGCTGCTGAATGAGCACCAGACCCTGTGGGAGGAGCCTCTGCCTCTCAGGAGTGGGGTAGGTTGTCTGTGCCACTGTCACCCCGTAAAATGCAGCAGGAATTCACCAGAATATGTCAGAGTCTCCCTCAACGTCAGTTGTCTTCTCTCGTCTTTCTACAGAATAAAAAAGAAAAGAATAAAAAAAGACTATTTTAGATGCAGAGAAAAGGCAGGGAGAATTGAAATTGGTAATTAAATCATGACAAACTCAAGGTAGAAGTACATTGTTAGAAGTCAAATAATAGTTATTACTCAAACTGTGAAATAATTGTCATTCGTAGGATAACAAAGACACTTCTCAGAACAAGAACAGTTGACTTTAAAAGACCCTAGAGCTATTTTTAAATGTGTCGGAGGGCAGAGCCGAGTTAACGTGCTGCAGCTTGGTACGGGTTACCTGTTTATGGTCTCCAGGTTATATAGTGGTCGTTCTCCAGATGAAATTACCCGATGAGTTTTCAACTGTACTTTCGTTGTGTCAATTTTTTAATAACTTTAAAATATTTTATATATCTTATGTCCCCAGGATATATAAGCCAATAGTGTGTGGCTGTTGCTTTATTTGTTTATACACACTCTCTAGTCTTTGCCTTTTTAATTTTATTTTTATTTTATATGTCTGAGTGTTTTGTATGTGTGTATGTATGTACCTACAGAAGCCAGAAAAAGCATCTGACTCACTACTACTTGGGTTATAGATGATTGTGAACTCCTATGTGGCTGCTTGGAGCCAAACCCAGGTCCTCTCCAAGAGCAGCAAGTGTTCTTGCCCACTGATTGATCTCTCCAGCCCTCCCCTACATTTTAAAATTTACAATTATAAGTATATTTTAAATTTTTACTCTAAAAGTAGCATGTCTTTTATGACCATGGCTAAGGGACCTTAGATGGAGGTGAGAGATTCATGCTCAGTCCCTGTGTTGGTAGCATGGTCCTTCGGGTCCTGAATGCTATGAAGTAGTGGCTGTTGCTGGTTTGTGCCATGGGTATGCTGATGACAAGGTTTAAAGTCCATGGGTTGGACAGAGCAGTGGTCAGGCTTTTCCCCTGCTTATTAGTTGTGAAGACTCATCTGAGTCAGAGAAATAAGACCTGACATGATATAGAAAGCAGGGGTGTCACAGATTGTGTCTGGATGAAGTCTGTGATATGTGCACAGGTGGCTCTGTGCTCGGGTATCATCTGCTTCTCATCAGTCCATGGGTTGGAACTTTGGTCTATACTATGCTCGTGTTTCATTTCAAGATGGAATCTTTAAGAACCAGAACCTGCTGACAAGTTCTTAGGTCAGCTGGGGGTGGCCCTCTGAAGGAGTTGTGGAATCCGAGTCTCTCAGCTTCCATGTGTTCTACTCTATCCCTGACCCCCATGAGTTACTAACATAGTGCCATCTACCACCAGTGGCCAAACAGACAGGGCTACCTAATCTGGCTGTGAATTAACGGGCCTGTTGTCTTCATAATCTGCTTCTAGAACATCATACATATTATGGAAAATGGACTAATACAGACAGGTTTCCAAAGCCTTGAATAGTTTTTTATATCAAAGCAAATGCATACTATAACAAAGCAGTGCAGCCCTTCATTCACCCAGGAAATATTTATTGAATGCAAGCTATGAGGGACTAAGCTTGCTGTCTCATGCAATCCCCTCTCTCAGATTCCAGCCCAATGACAGACAAGCAGAGACTGTACTGAGCACTGTTTACTGTGCACACAATCCCGATGCTGTATACCAGGCAGACAAGCCTGCACCTGCTCGAGCCCTGGCTCAGCAGTGCTGGGGGTGAGTTTGCCTGGCATCCATGACACTGACAAGAAACAAGCTTTACTCAATGCCCATGTTACCTACCACACGCTGCCTGTAACTTCTGTATAGCGATGACTATACAAGGGCGCCATAGGCACTAGAGTGGGAGTAAAAGCCCACCCAGATCAGTCTTGTCACTTGTCCACTGGCAGCAAAAGGTATTTTCATTATAAATGGGACAGGAAAACCTAAGCCCCCAGGCACAATACATCCAGACAAAATGCAGAGTATATTGCAGGATCGTAATCCTGATGTCACAAAGCTTTGACTTTCCCATTCTGGCCCAAAATAACATTCCTCTGGTTATTTATTGGGGGGGTGGGGGAAGAAGTATGTCTTAAAAGAGTATGGTAACTTGTAATATAATGAAGAAACTTGAGGAAATGTTGGCTTTTTTTTTCTCCTTCAAATATTCCAGTAGGGCATTATTTAAATAAATTGTAGGTTTTTCTCTCTATCCCCTACCTCTGTGTGATACAAGTCAATGCAAACCAAAGCTTGGTGAAAGCCAAATAAAATAATCTCCAAGTAAGACAGCTTCATTCTCCCTACTACTGCCAGCCCACATTTGAAGGATTCCACCCCCATCAAGACCCCTCTGTTCACTACATCAAACAGCTATGCTTAGTGTCACTTTCTCTGTCTCTTCCAGAGCTTCTTTGAAGGACAGTCTGCACCCTGGGACTCCGCTAAGAAAGAGGAGAACAGAATGAAGAATAGATACGGAAACATCATTGCATGTAAGCGGTAGTGGCGGTGGTGTGTCCCCAGCAGGGCAGGCTCCTGGGCTCGTGCAGTGAGAATTTACCATGCAATGCCTGCCTTAGTATTTCCTGCAAGAGCTAGTGTCAAGGCCTGTGCTAAGTGAAGGAAAACTCATCTGTAACCCCCAACCACCTCAGTGCATCCTCCCCGGGGGCCTGGTTTTACTTTTAGATAAAGGGTCTGTGGAACACAGGTAATGTCACAAAGCAGAGGAAGAAAATGCATTTTGGAAGGAGCAAACATCGTAGACTTTAATGTTCCCCAACTGCTGCATGAGAATGCATAGAAGTAATGGCTTGGCTCACAGCAGGCTTCATGCGCAGAGCTCGGCACACTTTAGTGCATTAATCCTCCGGACACTGGGTTAGGTAGGTCAGTAATAGCCCCATTTTAAGGGCAGGAAAGCGAAACTCAGAAGTTAAATGATAGTCTCCGTATCACAATACTCATTAGCAAAGGGGCCAGGATTACATCTCAGAAATTCCCAGCGCCTGTGAAACCGAACACTACCATCCATAATGCCTCAGACAGCTTTTAAATCGAGCCCAACCTCATTAATGTTCCGTAACCATGCTGAGGCTCGGAGCAGATTGATGAGCCTCCTTCTCCCAGGGCTCAGACCATCCATCCTCTGCATTCAACTGCTCCAAGTCATACAAGACGGCATCAAGGTGCCGATGGGCCCACGGTGGTTGCCTAACAAAGTTCAGGCTATTGATGAAGGAGCAGAAACCAGCAATAGCATGTAGCTGGGCCGGGGAGCGTCTCGCTCATCACATGTCGTTACTTAGAAACAAACAAACTTGGAAGGCACAGGAATTTCAAGGGAGCTGTGTATTCGCTTTATTGATTGTAAAAGTGCAGCTACATTCTGCTTGCCTGCCGGAGCATTCCTTGGCTTGACAGTACAGTTGCTATGGTCGTGACACCCCGACATTCCCTGTGCTCTTGGAAATGTTCTGATCCATTCAAGTCCCAGGTTGCTAAGTACTTGGAATGTGGCTGTCATGACTTAGAAACTGATTTAAAAAAAAAAAAAAAAAAAAAAACAAAAAAAAAAAAAAACTTTTGTTTTCCTCTCATTATTTTGAATTTAAATAGCACACGAGACTAGTGGCTATCATATTGGACAGTTGTTTCTGTTACTTTTCTGTTCCCATGACAAAACACCGTGACCAAGGCAACTAATAAAAGAAGCATTTAATTTGGAGCTCACAGTTCAAGAGGGCTAGAATCCATGACCATCATGGCAGGAAGCATGGTAGCAAGCAGGCAGACAGGACACTGAAGCAGTAGCTGAGAGCTTGTATCCTTATCAGCAAGTAGAATGCAAGAGAAAAAGAGAGAAACCAGAAAGAGAGAAACCTTATCAGCAAGTAGAATGCAAGAGAAAAAGAGAGAAACCAGAAAGAGAGAAAAGCATGGGCTTTTGAAACCTCAAAATTCAACCCCAATGTCACACCTCCTCCAACAAGATTAATCCTTCCCAAATGGTTCAAGCAACTGGGGAACAAGTATCAAACACAGAGCCTATGGGGGTCATTCTCCTTCAGACCACTACAGGAGTACATACTGTCGACATGTTTCATACAAAGAAAAGAGTAGGGCTTACACAGAACATGCAGGGTTCCAGCCAAGCCTTGCTTTCCCTTTGGCTACCAATAACAAAAACCTGCTGGTTTTTCAAGGGTATAAATGTTGTGTCCGTGTGCTTCACTGGCTGGTTTTTAAAAACTCGCCATGGTTGCTTAAGGGCTTGTGGCTGTACCATTGTCACAGGCAGGCAGTGTGTCCTGAGGTCTAGAGTTGATGAAATATGTTGGTGCTCTGGGACACTTTATCAGGATTAAATGAGGAAACTGCAAAGATGGTAACACCAGCTCTTGTCCCTGCCCAAGACAGAGCGAGCAAGCACTTGAAGGCCATGTTAAAAGGAGTTTGGTGCAGCAAACTCCAAGCTTGCTTCCCCATGAAGTTTGGTTTAATACTTACGCTGTAGATTACTTGGGAGGGTCTGTGCACATGCATGTTTGAGTACATATATGTGTTGAGGTGGGTGTGCATGTACACAGAAGAAAAGGGGAACTTGAGAATCCTAGTCTATACCTCTCTGCCATATTCCCTAAAAACACAATCTGTCACTGAACTTGGAGCTGGGCTGGTGGCCAGAAAGCTGCAGCCATTGTCCTGTCTCTCCCCTCCATAACACTAAGATGATGTGTAAGTCACAGCCATATCTGGGTTTTTAGGCAGGTCTTGGGGATTTGAACATCAGGCAGTCTTACTGAGTTGTCTCACCTCCTGAGAAATACTCTCAAATGCTTTACAGAGTGCATACAGGGTGGACGTGAGGCATAAATGAAATAAATTCACCTGTGGGCTTGGGTCTCTTCCCATACACACACACACACACACACACACACACACACACACAGTAATCTAGAACTCCCAAAACACCTATTCCTGGTTCCAAGCACTTGCGACTGGGGATGTGTAACCTGTAAAAGCTAGCATTTATTACATTGCACACCATTAAACAATTTTCACACACTTGTTTACTCTCTGCAAGGACACTATGAGATAGGTACATGCACCTGTGTGTGTGTGTGTGTGTGTGTGTGTGTGTCTGTCTGTCTGTCTGTCTGTCTGTCTGTGTCTGTATATGTATATGTGTGTCAGTCTGTGACTTTGTATATGTGTGTGTATGTGTGTGCATGTACACACAAGCATGTGTATATACCACTCACATGGCTTGTGTCTGAGGAAGCCAGAAGAAGGCATGGGATCCCCTGGCACTGGAGTTACAGATGGTCATGGACAGCCACATGGGTGCTGGGAATCAGACCTGGGTCCTCTGGAAGAGCAGCCAGTGCTCTTCACCTCTGAGTCTCTCTCCAGCCCAAGAGATACTTAATATGTTACATGTCTATTTTTAAAGCCATACAAGTGGGGCGAAGGTGAGTGACATGGTAGGAGGACTGGATATGGCCTGTGTCATGGAGGATGCGCTCAGAAGTAGACAGAGTTATATCTTGCTGACACCATGGATTTCCAGTCTGAGAGCCAGACCAGCCAAGGCAGGCAGGAAATGCTCGAGCTCAGGCTGTCAGGTGGGAACTACATTGCAGAAGCCCTGCTGGGACCTGAGGGGAGGATAGAGGGAGAAGACACATGGTCAGAAAATACCCTGTAGGAAGATCAGGAGAGCATAGGACTTGGGATTAGGAGACAGAATCAGAGGACTGTGCTTTTAGCTGAATGTCCCTGAGTAAGTCATGAACCTACTTAATGTCATAATTTTCTGAGAGCATTACATGTTATAGAAGTGAACCTAATGCTCCAATGACATCACTGTTCCCTGTGGCAAGTGAAGGTTCATTTTCTTTATCATCACTTTTGTATTATTCTTCTGTAGCTTACAAAAATCATAGCATCATTTAAAATCAAACCATGAAAAACTGAGCAAATCAGTATTGTGGAGCATGGGCTTCAGACAATTTCCTCAGGTAAACACAGTGCCACCCTGCCCCTTACTGGCCACCATCACTGTGGCCAGCTCTGCACAGGCTGAGCTATGGCACACATCTCTGTGTGACATGGCTGCCTGCGGCCTTGCATGTTGCATTTTCTAACTTCTGGGTGCCATCAATTCTAGCTCCTCTTCGTTCTCTCTCAGCATTTCCACTGGACTGCCTTGCTTATGTGCCTTTCCAGGAATGATGTCACGCAGAAACTTCCCTGCTCCAGCCACACCATCCAGTCTCCTGCCTTCTGTCTCTCCACAGCACCCAGATGCCTCTCTCAATGCGCAGCTTCAGCTTCTCCCACCACACAGCTTCTCCCACCTCACAGCTTCTCCCACTGCACAACTTCTCCCACTGTACATCTTCTTCTACCACACAGCTTCTCCCACTGCATAGTTTCTCCCTCCACACAGCTTCTCCCACCTCACAGCTTCTCTCTCTACACAGCTTCTCCCACCGCATAGCTTCTTTCCTTCTAGTTTGCTACATTTTCTAAAATCTTTCTAGATTTGTCTGCTCATAACTCATTATTTATATAAGCATATTTTATATGACTGTGTATCTGTGTATCATATAATTACTCTCTAACATGTATATAAACCATGTAATTCTCTACAGAGTTCTGGCTTGGAATACCCTGAGATATTGATCACTTAAATAACCTGCCAGTTACTAATGCTCCTTAACTATAACATCCTGATCCTTAGTACATAGTGATGTACTCTATGTAAATAGGGTGATCTCAATACCATACAACCATGAGGAAAAAACACTGCCTTTGTCATAAGCAATAGAAGTGCCTGACAACAGCCTCTTCCCCATATCTGTGTGAGACCATGTGATTTGAGAGCTGGGTCACTGGGGAGGGCACCCATGAATGAGTTCCCTAAGCCATTTTTGTGAATCCATTAAAGAGTATTTTTAGTAGTCTGAGTAGTGCCACCTAGAAAGTGCCTCATTAACGTGAGTGTGCCAGTGCATGTATGTAGATGTGTGGGTACATGCGGACATGCGTGCATGCATGAGAATAAGTCTTACCTATTGTGGAAGATGTGCAAATATTTGAAAAATTGAGGAAAGAGTAAGAGTCCTTTTCTAATCTAATCTAATCTAGCCACATGTATGTCCATGTGTGTATAATGCTTATATCCTTAGTAGGCATAGAAGGTGGTTGGCATTTTGCATCCCTAAAGATTTATATAAAGGCTAGTTCCCCTTACTGAGATGTGTGCCTCCCAGAGCTTAGGCATTGGGGACAGCCCCTCCCCCTGGAGTGAGGAATTGTGGGATTCCGTGTGCACACCACAGATATTCTCAGCGGTGCTTTCCAGAGAACATAAAAAAGAGCTTGTAATGATCACACTCATTGTTTTGCAACAGTGTTTGCATATAAAATGGTGTTAACGGCACTTCAAAACTGTTTATGGGCTTTGCTCTTAAGTAAGTTAAACTTTTCCTTTATTTACACTATAAATTTGCTGAGCCAGCCCTTTACAAATCGAAGCTAGCATTCTGTCCGCCATTACCACCACCGCCACACACAGATTCAGGCCCTCTAATCCTCTCAACGATTCCCGGTTATAATTAACTCCAAGCAAAGATAAACACCAAATCTCCCAGCTAACGAGGCAGCCCCTCTGCAGCTGCTCCCCATTATGGGACACTGATAGTGTAGAGAACTAGCCAGACTCCATAGGCACTTCCCAGGCAGTCTCTCTCTCTCTCTCTCTCTCTCTCTCTCTCTCTCTCTCTCTCTCTCTCTCTCTCTCTCTCTCTCTCTCTTTCTTTCTTCTTTCTTGCCATTTATTCAGCACACACATATTTAACCACCGAGTGCCTGGTCCTGAGCCAAGCTGAAATCCCTCCTTCCACATACATTTACCAAATGCTTCCTAGAAGCAGGATACTGTTGTAGATGTCAGAGAGCACACAGGGAACTAGAGAGGATGGTGGTAAAGCTGCCAAGCAGACTGAGCAGCCACTGTGGAGAGATGCTAGAACCAGAAAACAGAGCGAGGAGGATGATGGTGTGGGGTTCGAGCTTCAGTTTTTAGAATGTGGTCCAGGAGGATCTTCTGGGAGGCACAATGCAAGCCAGAACTTGAAGCAGAGGATGAAGTATCCATTGTGGGCAGTGAATGCCAGATGAGGGCAGGAGGCCAGTGTGGCCAGAGCAGAGAGGAGGAAGGGAAATTTCAGGCATGAGAAACTGAGCTAACAACGGCAACAAACCTGACAGGGTCTCTATCCTCTTGAACCCAACAATCACAGGGTAGAAATTGGGGGAGCCATGGAAGAAATTAAATGATTATATCTGATTGCCCAAAGGAGCAGGATATACTTTAAGGGCATATCCTGTGATACTTTAAGGGCATATCCTGTGGTACATGATTCAGTTAAAGCTTGAACTGTGGAAAGTGACTTATTTGGAGATGTGGGGGAAGCCTCTCTGAAGATGTGACATGGAACATCACAGGATAGATCAGTAACGACCCTATTATACTGCCGAGTTGTGGGGAGGTGGGGGATGAGTTTGAGGGACTAAGGGAAGGCTAGGTATTTGGAATGGAAAAGATAAGGTTAAATGATATGGAGGGGGACACAAACCGTCTTCTAGAGCACACTAAGGCATTTACTCTTTATCATGCAAGCAAGGAACTTTTACTAAATGGGAATTTGTTGTTAATCAAACAGGCATTGGAAATTTTTAAATCAAACTGTGAAATAGAAAACCTATCAGAAAAATCACCCAGTTAAGAGATCTTTAGTAGCCCGCGTGAGAAAATGTATGTTGTAGATTCAAGGAAAGTAATTGACTGGAAAAAAAAAAAGCCTCTGGATAGATTGTGGAAGCTTTCCCATACCTCCAAATAAGCAGATCTCCATAGGTCAATAGATTTAACTGAATCACATACAGATGGATGGTCCCTTAATGTCTTTTAATGGACAGGTAGGGTGTGTAGTCAAATAAGAACACATCTGGAGAAGAGATCAGGAGTGGCCTGAGGTTGGCAGTGGGAAGCTACTAGCAATTTGGGGACATTTTGAAGCATTCAAATGAGCTGTCAGTGGACAATTAAAAGGACTTCTCTGAGAATGGTCACAAGGGGCTCTGGTACCAGAAATGGGTTAGTGGGTCATGTGGCAGACAGGTCAGATAGGAAGACTGGAAGCACAGTGAGAGTCTGTGGAGGAGCACGTGGAGACCCCCCAGGACCTACCCAGGGAGAGCAGGCTGTGACAGTGGGCCATGCTGAACACAGAAGCTGGGAGATGCTGGAGTCCTGATTGGAGACCGAGTTCTGTGAAGACTTGGCGCTGATGGATAGTGACAGCAAGCACATCCTTCTAGGAAGGGAAGAAAGGGTCTTTCTGAGTCTGCCCTCTGCTGGAGCAAGCCTGCTTCTCCTGCATCAGTATCTGAGCTTGGGTTGCTTGACCTCACCTTCCCCTCCAGATTGCTTTAACCAGAAACCCAATTTTGATGTCCCAGGTCAAAAGTCATTTTTCCAGGGTTGGAGCAAAATTCTTTTCTCTCTGCTAATTGAGCAACTCCAACCAGGTCTGTAAAGACCATTCACAGCTGCCACCCTCTCCAAGGCAGTGAGAGAGAAGAGGTGAGAAGGAGCTGAAATCAGGATCCTTTAGCATTACATTCAGGTGGACAGACAGTTGACGAGGATTGAAGCAGCACATCCTGGAAGATGTGGGGTAAAATCAAAAAGTCCAGAAGACCTATAGTCAGGGGTCCCTGAAGGTTCTGATCAGTACCAGAGTAAGACTGGCTGAGGAAGTAAATGGAGAAGCCACAAAAAAAAAAAAAAAAAAAAAAAAAAAAAGCCACACAGCAACCTACCAACAGCAAGATGGGGTCTTCATCTAGAGCCCCGTGAAGTCAGACCCAGGGTTTCCTCAGAGCCCGTGTGTCTGGGGGAAGCAAGTGGAGTCAGACAGCATGGTGAGGTATTCGGAGGCCTCTTTCACAGGCTGTATCTTGCTACAGGTGCAGCAGAGTCCTTGGTCAAATATAACTACAGAAGGAACAACACCATGCTTCACAGAAGTAGCTTGGGAATTAAATTAATCTTGAGTCACCTCTTGAGTCACCTCTCAGAGGCCAGATGTTGCTTCGGTCACTGTGATTCCAATTCAATACTTAACTGTGTCATCAATATTTAACTGAGAGAGAGAATTGGGTAGAGATGAAAGCTTGTCAATTGCAGGCTCCTTTTGTGCCACCGTAGGAATACCTGATCATGCATAGGTTAAAACTGTAAAGTCATTACCAATATTTCTCTAACAGGAAAGTGTGAAAGCATTTGCAGCCACTTAGTGGTATTTTTAAATAACATCATTTGACAAAAAGATTTAAATACCATGTTTAGAGGATTTAGGGCATAAGGACCTGTTTTAATTCTTTAGTATTTTTTTTTTCTTAATTCCTCAATGGCTTTCTGAGGGCTTTTTTCTTTTCATTGATACATAATAATTTTATATATTGATGACAGTACAGTATGGCTATCCAGTACATATACACATCATATGAGTAATTAGCCTTTCTCTGTCTTTAAGTGTTAACCATGGAACTCTGAATCCATCTCTTCCAGTTCTTGACAAAGTATATAATAATTGTTGTGAATGATAGTCACTACCATGATGCTATAGAATATGAATACAGACCCCTCCCCCCCCATCAACTATAACTGGGCACCTCTGTTCAGCATCTTTTCTTCCCCTCCCCCTTCCTAGATACACTCATAGGCCTGCTTCAACACCACACTGCTCAACTTCAACACACACAGGCATACAAACACATGGAAAGCACAGGCCAGTGGTAATTATTCAGCAGTAAGTGGTAGTTTTTATAACCAGAACTTTATGTGCCAGTTTCTTATCCCAAAAATATCAATAGCCCAAGTGATAAAAGGTACATTCAAGGAAAGAAACTGAGCAACCCAAAGTCTGGATAGAATGAGGGGTCTGACAGATAAAGGACAGATATAGACATACAGATGGACAGGTGGCTGGTGGGTGGATGGGCTATTTGTTCATATGGGAACAATTTGAAGAAGAGATCAGGAATGGTCTGGAGGTTGGCTATTATATGAGAAGCTAGTGAGTGCAGTTTGGGAACATTTTGAAGCATTTGTCACATTTTCTCTAATTAAAGGAATAATTAGTCTTTATGTACTTTGAATTTGACAAAGTAGCCGAGTGTGTTAATTTTGTGACAGCCAACTCTGACCTGTGGTTATAATATAAATATTACTTGTTTATATTATGTACTTTTATCTTTACTTTTATATTAATAAATGTTCATTATATATTTATATTATATACTTTTATTGTTATAATACAATAATACTGTATATATTGTTTAATTTCCAGGCATGTGTGGAAAATAACTTCTTTTTCTCTAATTATAAAAACAATACATATACATCTGAGAAAAATGTGTACAGTAGAGTTGGAGAACTGGCCCAGAGCATTGTTTCCCTAATTGAAATCCTGCTAACATTTGTTTAAGTTTACCCAAGGCTTTTCTTTTCCAAGATGTGAAGTTATTGGCTTTGTGTTTTTAATTTTTTCATTTCTGTTGCTTTTGTTTTCTAATAAAAATAGAGTCAGAATTTTTCTGATTATGAAGACAATATAGAACATGCAGACAGCTGTAGTATGTAACAATCCCATCCAATCTCAGCCTCAGATAAACCACCTCCTGCCAGTTGCTCACTCAGCCTCCACATGGTATAGCCAGGAAATGCACAGGCCCTTACACAGAGCAGGGCACATAAACTAGGGACACCTACTAACAGCATCTTAAATAATCCCTAGTCTTCTTGTCACATGTTAACACAGTATATGTTCTGGATGAAGGGACATTTCACTGTATTGTTCAGTGAATGATCATAGGAAAAGAAACCTGTACTGATTCAACACAAGCACATTTTTCTAATATTTTCAATTAGGCCACATCTGTGCCTGTGAAGGGGGCAGATGAGGAGGGCAAACTATGCACACATGCTTTGGATATACACTGTGTATACATTCATTGGATATACACTGTGCACACATTCATTGGATATACACTGTGCACACATGCACTGGATATGCTGACTGCGACCTGTTCTTCTTCACTCTGCCACAATAATCTTTTTAAGTAAACAAACTGAAGCCAGAGCAATCCCTTTTCATGACTGTATTAACAGGCCTGTGTTTCTATCACCACCATCAGGCCACTGCTGGTGTCACTAAATGACTAAGGGAGTGAATGTGGGGAGAGCTGCTGTCAGTATAGATCTGAAGGCAGACACAATAGTCTGAGTGAAAAGTGATCTGGTCTTAGGCGCTAAAACTGATGGCTAGCATTCACTCACTTGCATGTAGCTGACGACTGTGAACATACTAACTCACTGAATCCTCATGCTATGAAATGTCAGCAGTAGTATTACTCCCATTTACAGTAGGGAAAATCAAGGCACTAATTAATTTGTTCAAGGTCTCACAACCAGAAAGTGACAGGCCTAGGGTTCATACCAGGATTCTGACTCCGGGGCCTGGGATCTTAAGCTCTTTGGTACATGACACAGAATAAGGATAGAAAAGTCACTAAATAGCTGCCTGGGGATCCAGGTGTGGGAGTTGATGAGAGTGACTCAGACCTTTTTCCTGTTTCCCTTTAAAATTAGGCCCTCTTCCCGTCCCTCCAGAGAGCGGCTGCTTGGAGTCATCAGCGTCCAAGCTTGACTGTCTCGGAGCACACCACATGCTCTCAGGGATCTGAGTTCTATTATGTAACTTCTACTAGAATGTTGCTTTTATTCACATAAAAGAGGTGGTTCTTTCTAGTAGGGACTGTTATAGGAAGTAACATGGTTCTTAGCTGATGGGCCTGGGGGAGTGATCAGATCCTGAAGACTCTAACATTATCAGTGGATAGACCCCTTGATGGGACCCATTAACATGGTCTTATTGGGAACTGGTGAAAGTCTGGAGTAGTGGGTCACTTGAGAGGTTGCCTTCAGCATTATTGCTTGCCCTGGGATTTTCCTGTATTCCTTTGTCCACTCTTTTCTGACATACCCAGATATGGACCAAGGCATCAGAAGCTTTGGAATGTGCTCCTTTGAGTTTTTCTCTCTGGTGTCTGATCTCAACAAGGAAAATCTGACTAATGAAGGAATGAACAGGACCATGCTCCAAGGACTGACATGTATGGTTGTACTTGATCTTGCCAACAGTCAGTCCTGTGAGAGGAGATATGCTGCCTCCTCATTACTCAAGCTCAACAGAGTCAAATATGTCTGAGTCCCCCACTGAGGACTTTCAAATGAGGGTATCTGGGATTGTGGAGATTGTGATATTTTCATTCAACATAAAATAAGACCATGGGAGAGCTTTGAAATAACCAGAAGGAAAGCCTCATGCTAGGATAGACACTTAGATGGGCATTAATAATGCCAATGTTTGAGTCATCTCAAGCTTACCTGGCTGGGACCTCCACAAATACTTACTCCTTGAAGTGTTGGCCATAGCATTTAATAACTGGTAGCCATAGAACCCATTGGGCTACCCAAATTTTATACATGGCCAGTGGAGTTCTCTGAATCTCATTCTCCATTCAACAATAATACCCAAATCCTTGGCCTAGAGAGGCTAACCTGGTGGCCTTCAGAACAGGGACTGTCCATGAGGGCTTGGCATGTAATTGGTTCTTCATTCTGGATGACTCTGGCATTTGTTACATGCTAGAAATGTCTGATAGGCATTTCCTTATAAACATTTGATATGACTCAGCTTCACAATTACCTCAGAGAATACCTTAGTTTCTCTAAAAGACTAGTTATGGTGTATTCATCTCAGTATGTTTCTGACTCAGAGTAGGTAGAATCTCAAAAACAAAGACAAAAGTCTGGTGAGGCAAAATATTTATTTGTTCCCAACAGTCAATGTGGATTTTGTGGTTCACTTCAAGTTAGATGCCGGAAGCCCCCGGCTGTGTACTGAGTCGTTCTTAACAACTCAAGCAGCAGTGAGCAGAGGTTTTGAACCTAAAAGAGTCAACCACAGTGCCTCTTTCCAAGGCAGCTCAGTGCAGGTGGTATATACCCTCCTATTTGTTACATTGCTATTTAAGAAGGATGCTTTTCACACAAACCTACAGAAGGATGAGGGATTAGCTTACTTCTGTTTCTGTTGTTGTAATAAAATACCACAAGAAAAGCAAGTTGGTGGCAAAAGAGGTTTGTTTTAGCCTACAGTTCTGGATTACAGGACATCTTTGTGGGGAAACCAAGGCAGGGAGAAATGAAACAGCTGGCCATGCCTACAGTCAAGGGCAGAGAAACATCGAGCACATGCATGCCTAATCATACTCCAGATTGTCTTCTCCTATGTCACAGAGTCGGAGACCCCAGTCCACAGATTCGTGACACCCACTCTAAGCTGGGTCTTCCCAAATCCATTAACATCATCCCATGCTCACAGGCCAGCCTAATCCTGACAGTCACTCTGAGGCCCTTTTCCAGGTGACTCTAATTTATGCCAGGCTGATGACTGGAACTAACCAGCATGCCCACAATAACGGAGAAACGTCAGCTTACAATGACCACCTTGCTTTCCATGGGTAAAGGACCTCCGTGTGATTTCTGTAGGCTGGCTCCTCCTGGAGGCTAGCCCGTTTGCACCTTTAGCTCACCATATTGCTAAGTACCACATCCGAGGAGTCAACTAATCCCAGATT
Organism: Arvicanthis niloticus; assembly: GCF_011762505.2. Lineage (NCBI taxonomy): Eukaryota > Metazoa > Chordata > Mammalia > Rodentia > Muridae > Arvicanthis > Arvicanthis niloticus. Next base: position 50,445,520 of record NC_047678.1, read on the forward strand.
GAAAATTTTGGGAGAAAACTTGTCCTTGTACTGAATCAGTGTGGATTTCCTGTCATTATTCCCTAAACAATAAGGAGAACAATCATTTACCTCATGATCCCATTGGACCCCATAGAGATAATTTAAAGTATTCAGGTGAGTTTGTATAGGTTACATGCAAAATATACACATTTTATAGAAAAAATATAAGTATCCATAGATTTGAGCATTTATGGTGTTCTGAAACACATCTTCAACATATACCAAGGAACAATTGTATCTTCCTGGAACTAAATTGTATCAAGATTTAGTTCTTGATGTTAACTCTTGTTTAACACTAAAAGAATATGTCACAACCTCTTTCTAATTCTTCCATGTGTCTAGCAAATGGACATCAATAATGTGTGACTTCTCCATCACCAAACTTGAGTCCTTGATACTACTGCCAGTACCCCACCAGTGAAAGGGAGTGAGCCATGTCAGGGAGATCTTTCCAGCAAAGGACTCAAGGGCTGAAAGTTCGTGCGTGTCCTTGCCATCCTTGAAGGAGATATTTCCATGAAGGTCAGGGTTAGAGTAGAGCTGGAGGAAAGTGGACTAAGTGCACTCACATTTTCTGAGTTGTATGGACTACACACAGTGTAGTAGTGATGGCTGTTCAGCCTTCTCACACAGCTGAACAGCCATCACCACCATCTGTCTCCAGCATTCTCTTCATCTCGAAAACGTGAACCACCGCATAAACTTTCTAAAAAGCTCTCCTTCCTCACTCAGCCCAGCCCCAAATATGACCATTCTATTTCCTTCTGTAGTTTCCTGGCATTGAACTTTGTGGCCAGAGTCCCACGGTGGTTGCCCTTTTATCCCACTGTACACTATGCATTTCACATAGCCTAGTATCCTCAAGGTAGACGCTTTAGCATACTGTTGAAAAGCAGAGGTTCATGAAACCACCAATCAATTCTAGACCTGGACAGTAGCTAGCACCCTTGTTCTGATCACAGCTTACTGCTTCATCCACTAAAATAGAGACTGTTGGACTGGGGATGTGGTCTGTGATTTCCCTAGAATACATGTTTATGACTTCTGAGTTAGATACGTAATTTATATACATATACATACATGCATACAAACATACATATACACACACAAATACATATATGAGAAAGAGAATCTAGTAGTAATAATTTTTTCTTTTTTCTCATACTTTGAATACCTCTTAGCAAAATCATCCCAGAAAAAAAATGGAGTATGTAGTATAATATGAGCCACATATAAAATATCTCATAACATTGTTAGTCGGCATACTAAATAGAAACAAACAAAATGTGAGTGTAGAATAACCCTTTAAGTTAGTGTAGCACAAATATTATCATTTTAACATCTAATCAATATGAAATTGTAAGTTGGGTGTTTTACAGTCATACCAAGTCCCCAATATAGTATAAATATTTAGCTAATATGGTTATTTAAATTTAAAATCATTGAAATTAAATATAATTAAAAAGTCAGGGGTTGTAGAAGTAGCTCAGCAGTTAAGAGCACTAGTTGTTCTTCCAGAGGACCTGGGTTCAATCCCAGCAGCCACAAAGCAGATCATAACTTAAGTTCCAGGGATCCAATGCCCTCTTCTGGCCTCCATAGGCACACATGTGGTACACAGCCATACATGCAGGTAAAATACCCATACACATAAATGTTTTAATTGAAGAACATCAGCTCCTCTCTGTAACCACAGCCCATTGCTTAGTCACTGTGCATGAGTAGTGACTGCTTTACTGAACAACAACGCTGCAGAAATTTCCATCTATGCAGAAAGGTCGGCAGAGAGAGTTGCTATTATTCCTCTGTGTGTAGCTTTCTTTTGGCGTGGCTTGTGTTTACATAGTCCATTTTGTTGTATGTAACTGTATCCATTCATTGTCATTACTAAATAGCATTCCACTTTATAAATTAGTATAAACATTTTGGTTAATCGTAAACAGTATTGCTAGGTACAATCTTGTTTAGCCACCAGGGTGTACATAGTATCAACTTCTTGCTGCTTCTTGCTGGATGGATGTCTTCCTCTTTACTACATAATAGCTAATTTTTTTTCTAGGTGTTTGCAATCATGTTTATATTCAGCATCAGCATCTGAAAGTTCATAGAGTGTCATTATAAATACGCTTTATTGCCTTGACCATGCGTGAAGCACATAGGGGAACATTCTCAAACTCCCACTTGGAGCCAGTAATTCACAGTCACATTGTAGGTTTTCAAAGGATTTCAAATTCCAAACTGCAGCAATTTCTAAAGCAGATTCGTCTATGGGGAGGGTCCCTGTGTGCTGCACAGAAGTTCTGAAGCTGGGGGCAGCCTCAGGGGTTGCCTTTATTAATGGCTGTTTCTCTCTCTCTCTCTCTCTCTCTCTCTCTCTCTCTCTCTCTCTCTCTCTCTCAGATGACCACTCTCGGGTACGGCTGCAGGTGTTGGAAGGGGACACCAGTTCGGACTATATCAATGGCAACTACATCGATGTACGTATGGTAAACCCTCAACACACCAGACATTTTGACACATACCACACACAAGACCTACTGTGGAGCTGGTAGATGTGTGTCAGTGACCATCCACAGTAGGTCTCCACCTACTGTGTCGCTACTCCCCACACTCCACAGAACGTGGTCACTGTAGTCTCAAGTTGATCCATTTGGGGATAAACATCTCATTTCCTCCCTACACCCCCTTTGCCTACCCACACTATGTGGACTAAGAAAATGTTTTTATGTTTTTGTCAACAACTAAAAAATGTTTGCATATTAATGGGACAAAACCCTCTAATTGCTAATGCAGTGATTTGCAGGCTGCCGTCACCGCCATGCTTTTAAGTTGCCTTCAAAGTCATTTGCAGCTGTGCGCCAGGACTTCCAAGGCAAGCGAGGCGTGTCATTAAAAATGCAAGCTGTTTAATTATTGAAGATGGCTGCCTTGTTCATCCTGCGTCATGTTAACTTAATGTCTTACATTAGGATAAATTCTTTAAGAGACAGCATGTTTTCAGCTGAAAGGATGAATGAAATCAGAAGCAGAAACTCAGGGTACTGTGCAGGCTCAAGCCTGCTTGAACAGATCCAGCTTCCATGTCCTTCCCAGGCATGTTACATGCTGGGCCTGGTTTTCAGCCCATTAGCACTGCCAGGCATCCATCTTACCTATGTTCATGTTAGGCATTTCTGATCTCCAATCCCAAATCTAGAAACTCCACAACAATCTCGTGACATGCTGCAGTCAAAGCTCAATACACAACTTAATGTCACCAGTGAGAAGGGCTCTGCCTGCACCTTCGGCCGTAACATGCTGACATTGTCTCACGCAGAGTCAAATGGCTATACAGATTGCCTTTAGGCCGTGTGCATAAGCTATACATGAAACACAAATGGCTTTTGTGTTTTGGACCCCATTTCCAGAGTGTCTCATTAGATTCCTTCACATATCCATCAAGAAAACGCCCCCTTAGACCTGCAAACAAGGATGATCTTTTAGAGGCATTTTTTTCAAGTGAGGTTCTACTTCTCAGCTACATCTAGCTTCGTATCAAGTTGGCAAACCAGCCAGCACATAATTTTAAGGGGATGTTCAGCCGACACGTGACTCAGATGAGGACTGAAAAATGACTAAGGTGCTTAGTAACGTGGGCCATCCAGGGACAGCATGGGCTGGCTCAGCTGTTGTCTCCTGGACACCTTCTAAGGTGTTAGACTTGCAAAACAAGCAAGTTAAAGTTCTCTCCCTTGTGGAATTCACCACTAACAAACAAGTAACTCTCTAAAGAGTTCTATGGAGTAGTGGTCACAGTTCTGTCTTTTGAGATGTGAGCCAAATCAGTTATGTAAGAGAATCACTGTCTTTCATTGTTGTTGACTGAAGAGCAAAAATAATTTAACAGATATTTAAAGTATCTGAGAAATCTGTGGGGTTTTCCTCCAATTTTTTTTTCTGTTTTCCAGTTATCTTTGTTGAACAGTATTTAGGATAATCTCTGGCGAAAGAAATGTATTAAGGTCTACTATGCTGTACTCTGCTACTGGGTGTAGTTTTTTCTGAACTGACTTTTATCTTTCCCAGATAGTTCTCCAAAGATGCCTTTGCCTCTTTGGCCCCAGTTTAATCTTTCCTGCTTCCTACAGGATCGTGATTAAAGGAACAGGTCTTACATAATCTCTCATGAGCAGTGTTTGTGAATGGTTCTGGGTGTTGCTATTGATGAAACTGTCTATATTGATGGAACAGAACATGAGTTAAGTCCTTGGCACATCACCAGTAACATCTCAAACGAAAACAAGATTCTATTGCACATTCCCAGCCATCCGCACCTTAATAAGAGGCTTGGTCGTTTCAGTTCAGAGAATCCATAAATTGATAGCATCTGCTGCTCATCCATCATCTCATGGCCAGGGTAGAATGACATCGCTTTCACTTGCTGCATACCATCCAGAAGGTTGTACTCGATGAACCATCACTTAGGAAGACAAACTCAAAGCTCCTGAATCCAAAAACTGAGCTATCAAATGACTAGTAACTAAGGTACTTAGTAACAGGGTAACAGGGGCCATCCCAGGATTGCATAAGCTTAGCTCAGCTCATAAAACATATCCTTCCTGTCTCCTGGATACCTTATAAAGTATTAGACACACAGAATAAGTAAGTCAGTGTTCTTGGCATTTGGACACATAGTCATCTCTACAGACCCAGCATGTGACTTCTGTGCCACCCACTGACTTTGAACTTATCTAATATTTTTTTCACTTATCCTTAGGGCTATCATCGACCCAATCATTATATTGCAACCCAAGGTAAGTTCTTTTCATCTCTCTTACCTGTGTTTTGTTGCTCACCAGTCTCAGTCACTTCAAACCTATCACCCATGCCCTCATAAAACTATTTTATGTGCAATGTGTTGTGTCCTTAGCCATTGGCACATGTACCCTTGTTTTCCCAGCAGAAGCTTGGTGTCGCAGTCACTTATTCAGAACTACATATTGAAACCATAAAGAAAAGTATGTGCTCACTGATTCATTATTGAGTTCAATCCAAATGGTTTTGGAATTAGTCTAACATTTGCAAGAGTATAGTCTATATTTCCCATGAGTATATGGAGAGAGATGGGAGAGGAGAATGCCCTTTAATAAGTAGCTACTGACAACTGTCTATCCAGTGGTTGACTTTAGGGGGCAGCTGTGCAGTGGCCCATGTGTATCTGAGTTGGTGCAATGTGTCAAGAGGCACGGGTGAAGTGTTAGCCAAACTGGGAGCAGGTAGAGGCTGTTCTAGTGAGGTGGTGCCAGATCAACAGGAAGACATGCAAACGATAAATGATCGTGATTCAGGGATGGCAAGGATGTGTCCCTCAGTGTTTGACACTGATGCAAGACTTAAATCCCTCCTTACTCTGTGCCACCCCCCAGTGGTTGGCACTGGCATAATTAATTCGGGGAGGGGGATTTACTCAAAGCCATGAAACCTCACACCTAAGCTCATGCTCTTTCAACCAATTTTATTCCCAAGAGATGATAATATGGATTTTCACCAAGTCTCTTTAACACACAGGACATATCACAAATGCACACACTGAGTCATCTCTCCCCTCACGCTTGCCCAGACCCATCAGTACCGATTTTTCCCACCAATATCAGACTATGGCTTTAATGATAGTGGAAGGATTTCTGAAGACTGAAAGGATCTAATTTAAACCAGATCTGTTGGTTTTCAGTATGTTACTCCTGTCCACCCTACTAAATCTTCTCTGTCCAAAAGGCAATTGATTGATGGTCCAGTATGGACATTATCTGCACCTAAGTGATACAGTCACACAGTGGTAACATGCCAGGCTCATGACTCAGCAAGTTGGAGGACCATAGATGGAAAGTAGTCTCTGTGGCTGCCCACTTAGAGTGAGAACAGAAGGGATTTCAACCTCCAGGCTCACAGTAAGGGGTAGCTCACAGCAAGGGGTAGCCGAGATCTGATCATATTTTACAATCACAGTGTGACCCATGAAGTGGGCAGTAGGTGGGATGGGGCCATCAAGGACCAACCACTCCTTCACTGCGCTTGGGGGAGCTCCTACTGGCTTCCTGATGGATAGCCAAGGGCATTTCCACAAAACAGCTTTATTGTTTAGCTGCCTTTTTAAAATGGGCCTTAGGAGAATTCTGCTTTAGCTTTTAGGGAAAGACATGCAAGGAAGCTTCAAAGTCTACAAGTGGATTTCTGTGGTTTGCGAGCACTGTCCTGCCAGCCTTCTTACCTTGAGATGCGCTCTCTCTCCTTTCACTCTCTCTCTCTCCCCCTCGCTCTTTCCCTCTCTCTCTCTCTCTCTCTCTCTCTCTCTCTCTCTCTCTCTCTCTCTCTCTCTCTCGGTTTCTCATTCTCTTTTTATGTAGTTCTGTTTGTAACTGACATATAATTGTGTCCACTTACTACAGGTGCAGCAGGACACCTCAGTATGTATTTGCAATATGTGATGAGCAGGTCAAGATGATTGGTACATCTTAGACATTTTCCATTTGTGTTGGGAGCATTTTGAAGCCTTATTAGCCGGTCAGCAGTTGTTAATTGGCATCATAGTGTCATTTTAGCACATGGAAGCTATTCTGCCAGAGTTGACATTGTAGCTCAGTGGCGGGGTGCTTGCCTCGATGTGTGGGAGCCTGAGTGTCATCTGTATTCCAGAAGCCACCCCTCCTGTGCAGCTGTGCCTCCTCACTCAGAACAGGCCGTTTCCAGAGTGCACTCAGGGCCTCCCTTTCCAAAAGGGAGCTTGACCTTCTCAGGCCTGTGCTACCTGCTCCTCCTCTGAATCCACGTAATTAATAAGTAAATGCAGGATCCAGTACCTTTCTTCTAGCTAATAAGGCTTCTCACTACTACACAAGATCGAAAGCAAGTTTTCTATGATATAATCTCTTAATTAACGTCTCTTAATTAAAATTCCCTTAGGCACCAACATTTTTACCATTGTCAGTTTAAGAAACTATTATTAAAATGAAGTCAAATTAATTTCAAGCTGAAAGGCATTAGAGATCTAATCCTTCATACTGTGGGCCATGGTCAGCTGGGGTCTGAGCTCTTGTTGGTTTCTTCTGGGAGTTTCTTGCTAGTGTGTTACACTTATTCCCCACAGTTTATGTCTGCTGATCTTCCCACAATTTAAGTATTTATATTACAAAAGACTCAACAATAAGAATGTAGATGAAGAGGTCCCAAGACTGCTGTTTATTTCCTTAAAATACACTGCTTTGGAGACACATACTATAGTCACAAGGTCTAGGTTCAAATCTTGTGCCATCACAGACTTTATCAGAGCCTCCTGAATTTATCCAGTTGAAAAAAATGTTCAGTAACTAGCTATCAGCAGAGTGGTTCTCTATGCAGCCCAGTTCTCCATTCCTGTTCAGAGCACATCAGTCTGTCGCCATGAGCAAGGAGGTAGGGTGCCAAAAGTATCCACAGATTGTAGATGAGGAAGCCAAGCTAGGAAACAGAAGAACAGGCCCTGAACTCCAGCACCTTACATGGTGAGGGTCAAATTCACCCATGTGAATGGCACCTACCTGTGAGCTATCGATTACCCTTAAGACAGTGCACAGCTTCATGGTTAGGAAGGTGGGTGTCATGGCACCTAGAGACTAACAGATGTCATATAAACATAAAATTACCTCCCCCTTCCCTAGCCTTGACAATGTGCTGAACCCACTGGGAGTTTGCCTCACTAGTCAGACAATAAAAATGTAAGCTCTTTAGTAAAAGCTAGAGGCCTAAACTTCACTTTGTCCCGTGTGGAAAAACCTGAATTGGACATTTTTAAGAAGCCTTGGCACAGTTCTTAGAGATTTGCGATACACAGCATCGAGACAGACAGTGTGTGACTCATCCCCTTGACCTTCTCCCAATCTGCCTTGTCCCAGAACATGTGGTGCTGGCCCTTATGTTGGAGGATGTTGAGCCCTGCCCACAGAGAGCACACACGTGGACCTAGAAAAGTAAGATGAAGTAGAAAATGTCAGGCCATACTGGGAACAGCCTATCAGGAAGAGTCAAAATGAAGCCTTCACAGAAGGTTGTTTCAGAACCAGGACATCAGAAGGAGCAACAGGGCTTATTAACTGATTCAGTAGATAGTACTAACCACGTACTAACCACGTGGTCAGCGCCCCATGCCATGCAGGTGCTTAATAGACACACAAGAAGCACAAGCACACAGAGGAATGAGCCAGAGCCATACTCGACCGTGTGGTGAATATTCAGCCAGGTGGAAAGAAGTCATGCTGGTCCCACGGGGCCCCTGCCTGGGGAACACATAACTGTCTTATCTCCAGTCATGTGTTTGTCTCTTTCTTCAGGAAAAGGCTGCCCAGCTCCTACTCGTTTGTTAGTGTATTCATGTGTTCAGAGAACACATTTCTTTAGATATGTCTTTAGAAACTGTCTATCTTGTGAAACTAATTTGACTTCAGTACTGTACCTGTCTGTACATGCAGCCCCATCCCCTCCCCACAGTGTGTCCTGTTGAATTAGTTTTGGTTGTCGTCCTCTGGCCGTAATTCAGAAAGGAGAAACCTGGAAATTTTTGGCTTCAGAGATTTGCATCAGGGGACAAACTTCACTGTGAACATGACAGAAATTAGAGCAAAGGTTTCTGAGGGGTCAAACGTTACAGAGCCTCCACCACTCGGCAGCATAGGAAACGGCTCTAGTGATGTCCGGGGTAGCAATCTAGCTTTCTCGTGTGTTCCTTTCACATGCTTTCTGTATTCCAGAAAGATGAATTGGCTGATAGATTCCCAGCCTTGAATCCAGCCCAGGCCTCAGAAGTAGCCAACATTAAGCTGTAAGGAGCGTCACTCTCTGCGGCAGCCGTTCTTGAGATGTAGAATTGTCAGGGCTCTAGCACCCATTCCACATACTCTAAAGAAACATTAGTTCCCACATCCTGGCCTTCAAATGGAGATGATTTTTTGAAACTGTTTCCCAGTGGAACTGAAAGGACTGTTTATTTCATCAAAACCTCGCCCTCAGCACACACATTTTGTTTCTCAGTCCCAGCCCCAGAGAACCCTGGCTCTGGCCCCAGTGAGCCCTGACCCCAGCAAGCACCAGCCCCAGCATACCCCAACCCTAGTAAACCCTGGCTCTGGCCACAGCATGCCCCAGTCCCAGCAACCCTCGTTCTCACCTCTCACTTCTCTGTTGCCCTTTCTCTTGTTTTTCCTGGCCACATGGCTTGTGCACAATCAGCCAGTTGCAGATCTGGTTGTGGGTCCATTCGTTATGTGCTACTTGAGACTTGTTTTAACATTCCCTAGTGAAATGGAACACTCTTCAGCTTTCAACATTAACAAGGACGAGGCTTTAAGAAATAAAATTTTGTGTGATTTTTGCACAAACAGAAATCACCAGGCTAGGGGTTCCAGCCACACTCGTGGAAGCACTGCCTGAGGCACTTGCTCATGGCTTTCTTAGAATGAACAGTCTTGGTGACAATCCAGAAAATTAATGACCCAACTTTCTGTCCAAAGTCATTGGCCTAATTGACCAATGATCTGATTCATTGGCATCTCTCAGGCCTGTATTCCTAATAAACCTGTACTGAGAACCTTCAAGGACACATGCAGACTAAAACAGAAAGCCTTAAACAGAGGGATGAGGTCCCAGCCACTTATGTGCTTACAGAGCAGAAGTGTGCCCTTAAATAATAGAGCTTAATCCATACAGAATAACATAAAGATAGGTAATAATCATGCCTACATGCTCTTTATTTGGTTTTAATTTTTAATTTTACTTTCAGTTTATTTTGATATGTTTATGGAATATAGTGTTTCAATCTACATATTTACCGTAGAGTAATCATACCAGGGTAATTAGCCTGTCCATCATTTCAGATGTTTATTATTCTTATGTGGGAAGAACATTGAACTTATTCTATAACTAATTGGAACATACAACCCTTGTTCTCTACTCATAATAGCCAAGATATGGCGTCAGTGTGTCTATCGATGAATGGATGGATGTTCTAAAATATATCTATATATTTATTTATAATGATATATGATATAAATGCAATACATACATATTTACTTAAAATATGATATGTACATGTTTATATAATGTATCAAGCCAGCTAGATATAAAGAGAAAACATGACATGATATCTCTTACACACTGAATCTGAAACTATCACTGCAAAGACTTCTTAAATGTTTAAGAGGAATTTAGGTACATAACTCATTTAAAGTTAAAAAGACAGAAAGTACAAAGCTGTAGAGTTGTAAAAAAAAAAAAAAAAAATTTAGTCTCCCAGTCTATCCTCGTTGATTTTTAGGGATTTTTAGTAGAAAAAAAAGTTGAAACTTGAGAAAGAATTGCATCTAAGTGACCTGTGTCTCTACACGTGGACCTGAGTCTTGTATGCAGAAGTCACTGCCAACTGTGTGGAATATCATTCATAATGCAGAAGGCTGTGTGCAGTTCTTGGCTGAGAAGAAAACCAATACCAGACATAAATACCAGAACAAAACACATAGATACTTAGGGTCGCCTCTTTCTCTTTTTTCAGGCTCAGCCCTTTGGAAAGAAAGAGTTATGACCTAATTTCCATATATGTCCCACAGTGCTGGCTTTCCTCTGAAAGGCCAGGCCATCCAAAGTTCAGCAACCACATAGTCACAAAGTCACCAGTGACCTCCACATGGTAGCGAGAGCTTATCCTCAGACAGTGTACTGCACTAGACCCACTTTGAGGATCTGTTGTACAGTCCAGTACTTCCCGAGACAGTTTATCTGCCCCATTTGAGGGTTTAAAAAAAAAATGAGTGTCAATTCAGTTTACTCTGTCTCTTGGCTCCACTGCTGGAAATTTCCTGATGCTAGACTCTCCACTGCCGCTGAACATTTGAGAGTACCTTCCCTCAGCTGTGTCTAGGGAGCCAATTTATCTCTATTTTATTCATTTATTAGATTTATTCTCTTTTTTTGTTAAATAAAAGAGGATCCCACTTGTGTAGCAAGGCAAGTTTAATTAAAGAAGATGGAGATTACTGAAAGCTTCTACTCCTTTAGCCCTGAAGCATTCGAGCACAGGTCCCTCCCTCTCCTGTGCCCATGACAGAAGGCAGGCGATCCTCTAGGTTGCCATACCACTCCAGACTCTGCTCATCTTCTTCCTTTTCTTTCTTTGACTGCCTTCCCTCTGCTCCCCTCCATGCAGCCTGCACAAGTGCCTGCACTGTCTTCTGAGTGTTCTCTTTGGAGACCAACACTGAAGAATGCTCTGGACCACAGCCAGGGGGAAGCCCTTGGGTTGAGGACATCTGTCATGTCCCTTCCTTTCTGTTGCTTAAGCACTTTGTCCCATGCCTTCTCTCAGCTTCTCCGGCACATAGCATGAAACCTATACCAGGGACCAGGGACCAAAAGTCCCAACAAACTCAATGAGTGGCTCTGCCTCATAGACTGGTGGTCCCTATGCTATTGATTCTTTCTTCCTGTTACAGTTGTTCATCAGGGGTCTAATCTATACATGCTCCACTAAGACCTGCCTTGTCTGCCTTTACCAAGCCGCCTTCCATATTAAGCACCGTCACATCAAGCACCATAGGAGCCTTTGCATTCCCAGACACAGGGGTACCACTGCCAGCTGAAAAGCTTTGCTCAGCTGCTGTGGAGGCACAATTCTGGAACAATGCTGAATGCAGTCCACAGAGAGCAAATCCAAATAACAATCCATGTAGACAGGGTGAACCAGCTCTGCCGGCAGCCTCTCAGTCAACATTAGCTGCCACTCTACCCACCGTTATGATGCTACCTATCTGGAACACACACCACCCAGTGGGGGGACAGTTCAGTCTTTGTCCCAAACATAGTGACCACTCAGCATACTCACATAGCATCATGAAATCAGTGTGTTCTGCACCTGTCACTGCTTGCTTCCTCCAGAAGGATGTTCCAAGAGAGTTGCCTGTGTCCCACTCACATCCCAGAGTCCCTTCAAAGTACAAAGATTGTTATCACTGTAAATATTTGAACAAAGGTAATTTCGGGTTAAATAGAAAATTAACTTGAGCTGGGCAGTGGTGGCGCACGCCTTTAATCCCAGCACTTGGGAGACAGAAGCAGGCAGATTTCTGAGTTTGAGGCCAGCCTGGTCTACAGAGTGAGTTCCAGGACAGCCAGGGCTATACAGAGAAACCCCATCTCGGAAAAAAAAAAAAAAAAAAAGAAAGAAAGAAAGTTAGTTAACTTGATCACAAACTGGATGCAGCATCTATTTCCCCTTGGAAACACACAATGTTTGAGACCTTGCCCACACCCACATCCTCATATGCAAACACATGCATACAGGAAACATAAACGAACAGAACTAAAGACATCCTCTGTGACCTTTCCCCCACCCCAAAACATCATGACACGCTTAGATCTCAAAGATACTATTTCATTTTCTTGTGTAAAGTTCTGGGGGGTTGGGTGGGCAAAAGAAGGTGGTATTCAGAAACTCAATTTATTATTAAAACTTTCTTCATCTTTTTATTTTTTTCTTTTACTGGTACTTAAGATATAGTTAATGATATTACAGAAATACAGGAAACTTTATTCTACTAAAGATAAGTTCCAGAAAAACAAAATCATGAAAGTATATGAGACAAGAGAGAAGGAAGAAATTACAACAATGGCTAATTGTCGAAGGATCAACATATTGGAAGTAATGTGAAGCAGCCATAGTTCTTAAAATGGAAAAGGAGAGAACTAACAGATCTCAGGAAGACCATGGCCATCAGTTGAGTGTATCTTTATTAAGAGAAATATGGGGCTGGAGAGATGACTCACTGGTTAAGTGCTGGCCTTACAAGCATAGTAACCTGAATTTCAAATCCCCAAAACTCACATACAAAGGCAGTGGTGGAGGCATGTGTCTACAGTCCCAGCAGTGGTAACATGGGAGGCAGACAGGGGCCATCTCCCATAGCCTCAGAGCCAGCGAGCCCCGCCCACATGCTAAAGCTCCAGACCAGTGAGAATGCTTGTATCAGACAAAAGGTAGAAGGTGCTGGAGGACACCTGAAAATCTCCTCTGCCTTCCACACACACGTCATGCCCACAGGTATTGAGAAACCCCCACACAAACGTATGTCCACACACATGTACCAAAACCACACATATGTGCTGTATAATTTTTTCAGAGTTTTGTATTTTTAAAGTATCTCCTAATTATTTGGCGGGGGGGTGTCCCTAATTATTTTTAATTGAAAAAATAAAGGGAGATAAAACTGAGTTATTAACCTAAATAAGAGATGAAGAGTTGTAACTGAAATTATGGACAGAAGATTCTGAGGATATATATGCATGCATGTATGTATGTATGCATGTATATATTTATATATGTATATATGTGTATATATATGTATTATATGTGTGTGTGTGGCTCATATACATTTACAGCTTACTCCTAATTAAAACCAACTTAGCCTTTCACTGTTGAGTGTTGAGTCAGAGTTTCATATGTTTGTGCTATACCCAGAAACAAATAATCCTTAGAACTAGTAAGAGAAAAACATGTATCTTTTCATTTGTATTTCAGCCTAACAGGAAAGGTGTGGGTGATATATTGTAGAGGCATGTGGCTGAAAGACACAATAGGAAGGAAATGTGGGCTTGGCTCCAGGTCTGGGAGTAACGCTCAGCAAGTCCCTGTAGAAGTACAGCCACACACCTGCCAGTCAGAGTAAGGCCAACCCTGTAGCAAAAACACCCCCTGTGGGGAAAGCAGGGATTGTCCATTGCATGGAAATCACAGGACTCTCTAAAGTGAAAACACTGTCTAACCGTGTTATCAAGTCACACCTTCTGATACCCCTTCTAAAAAGACAGCTTTTTTTATAGCTTTGACGCCAAGTTCCTTCTCTTTTACACTCAACAACTAAAATTCCAAGGGACTGGGAGAACAGTCCCTCACCCTGTAGAATTCTAGATATGAAGTAGGTTTGCTTCAGTGCTGTGCTTAGACATCAGTGTCTTGTCCTGCAACTATGTCCATTTCAAAATCAGGTCAAATAACTCCCCCATCACAGAATAACTGCATTTGCCTCTCTCTCTCTCTGGACTCTCTTTGTTTCTTGTAAATAGTCATTTTTTTTTTCACAACAGTTTCGTGTGTGGGAAATGAGCAGATCATACCCCATGTACCCACCTCAGTTCTGCTGCTTCTCTTTCACAGCCGAAACCAAAGACTAGTCATAAAGTTCTACACGTTGCCATAAGTAGCCTCAGGGGAGAGCAAATGGCTCCATCAAATAAGTGATGTTGAGGATTATTAATGCAGAAGCCAGCTATCACACCCGACCGTGAGGCACGGTGCCACTTTTTACCTTGTACGTCTGGCTTCTGCAAAAAAATGAAAAGTCACTAAATCTGAAATTATGAGTCTGAGTGTTATGGCAGTACCTTGCTGAAAAATCACGCAAGGTCTTGTAATGAAACCATACTCAGACGCAGCTAAAGGGATGTCTAATTCTCTGACTGTTAAGTAACTGACTTTATCTAGTTCATCACCATCAGCAACAGTACCAATAATGGATCAGAAATTTAGGGCCACTGTTTTCTGCACGTAGCAGGAGCTGTTACGGTTAATGCACGAATCCCAGGCATGGCTCTTTGCACTGCCATGCTGTACCTCACATGGCTTTTTGTTCTGATGAGATAAGCCTGCGGCCAGAGATCCCACCAAAGCCTAGGCTGGGCTAGTGTCAGCAAGTACCCCAGATTATCTGTTGGTTTGTCATCTTGGGTTCCTTCCCCTTCCCTCTGTCCTTGCACCACCTCTGTGACCCCTGATCCAGACCATCACCAATCAATCCCAGCACTTCAATAGTCAGGCACACACAGGGCTCCTGATATTGGACTGTCCCTAGCTAAGTATTTCCACCCATTCGAAGGTCTTAGTGTGTCATAGTATATTTCAAACTCCACCCCTCTCTGTTTTGATAACACTTCTTCTTTTGTTTGTTTATCTACTTATTTATTTTTAATTATTTGAGAGAGAGAGAGAGAGAGAGAGAGAGAGAGAGAGAGAGAGGAAGGAGAGAGAGAGAAGGAGAGAGATGGCCTATGGAGACTAGAAGGCAAGTTTTGGAAGTTTGCTTTCCACAACTTGTCTCTCTTGCTATTTCTTTTGTGATGCCTTCTCTGGGCTAGCCAGCTATTTGTTGCAGCCCGAGCTGCCCCACTTTGGGTGGCCAAAAATGTTGTGGGCCTCTTCACTCCACGCTTGGCAGCCACTGTTTCCCAGCCCAAGCTGCCGCTCCAGTCCACGGGTCGGGGTTCAGCAAGAGAGAGAGAGTGAGGATAGACTCAAAGAATGGAGACCAGAGTGTGTTTCAATCCCGTTTATTCTTCAGTCTCTCTTCCTAGTCCAAGTCCCAAGTCTTGAGTTCCTAGTTCCTAGTTGTACTCCTCCTAGTTCCTGGTTGTACTCAATCTGTTCTAATGTCTACTCCTACTCCTAGTGTCTGAATCTCTATTACTCCAAATTGTTCTCCAAGTTGTACTCTCTAAAGTGTCTGATTCTCTGATCTTTTATATGTCTCACTTCTAAGCCATGCCTTTTGGTCACGCCTTTAAGTCATGCCCTTAGGTCTTGTCTCTAAATCTGATCTCTAAGTCACACTCTTAAGTCACACACCTTTAATCTCACACACCCAAGGTATCTAAACCAAGATTATCAGAGTGTGCTCAGCTGTTGTAGGCTATCGTAATACAAGTCTCATGTCAGGGTATATGGCTCAAGATGGCTGCAAAGCTGATAGCCGCTTTCTGCTAAAAGTCGGCCCCCAACAGCTATTCAGCAAACTTCCGGCCACTTCTCCGGTATCCCTTTTCCCATCTCTTCCTTGTAGTAGTGTGCAGCACTGCATTCAGTCTTTCACATGGCTTCTGAGGACTGAACTCGAGTTGTCAGGCTTGAGCATCAAGCACCTTCACACCCTGAGCCAATCCTTTTCCTTCTCTGGATAAATGTGGCATGTGGCGCTTTCATTGCAAGTCACTATCTGTGTTCTGTGTTTCCCTGTATCCTGAAAGCCGCTTTCCTCTGTCTCCTCTAGACTCTGGCACGCATCTGAGATTTGCAAGTGGCTAGGATGATCCTCAGACTTAGCCCCATTTTTTTTCCCCTCTCAGCCCACTGTGCCAATTCCTCCCATCCTCTGCTTTCTATGGTTGCTGATACCCATTCACAGTGGAGGCTGAGCCACACCTGGAAGAAGTGCCACAGTGCAGTCTCTACCTAAACCTACTAAGACCATAAATCACATTCTCTCCTATTCACCTTTTCTTCCTCGCCAAGGCACAGAATCTGCTGGGACAGCTGGCCTTCTGTATGAGTCTTTAATACCTGTCTTCTTCTCATAATCACACAATTCTTCTAAAAAGTTCATCTCTTTCCAAGAGGACCCCTGGTGTGTCCCCTTCCTCTCTCAGAGGGTAACAAGTCTCAACCACCGAGCATTCCACCTTAACCAGGACCCACAACCCGACCCTCCAGCCTCAGTTTCTCCTCAGTATCCCACGAGGCTCAGTGAAGTCTCCGGTAGCATGTCCCTTCTTATGCACTAGGATGATATTCCCCTCACCCCACTTCACCCACCACCGATCCGTTGATATGTCCTGGTCTCCAGAAAGTCTTCTCATATCCTCAAAAGAAGGTTTGAAGACATTTATATGGATTTCTTTCAGAATTTTCAGTTTATAACTAAAACTAAGGGCATGCATGACAGCTCCTGGGGTTAAAGCATTCAGCTTTAAATCTAGTGACCTAAGTTCAACCCCCAGGACACACACAGTGGAAGGAGAAAACCAACCTTCATAAACTGTCTTCTGACCTCCATATGTGAATGGTGGTGTACACACACACACACTCACTCACACTCACACAATTTGTGTGCATTCATGCATATACAAATAAAAGATAATTTAAAACATAAAAATTGTAAGCATATGAATCTATCAGTTGTAGGCAGGTAATATTATATCCCTCCCCCACATAAAATAAAGAACTATGTAACTAAGATGGATATTTTTATGTGTATTAAATGTATCTTAATTGTCTTACTGTCTTACACAGATCAAAGCAAAGCAAATCTCTATGTCTGAAAGGAAACACAGGAAACCTTATCCCTGGATTTAATTTGAGAAAATGAGGTGTACTGTAAGACACTCTGGTTCCTTTTAAAAAATAATGGTTACAGCATCTTACCCTCAGGAGTGCTGAACACAGGGTATCCCACAGTGAACCAAAATGCTATGTCTGACCTCCCATCGAGATGTCTGAGCAGGCAGGCTACCCTGTCCTTCTAGGGTCAATAATCCAGCTGTGTCTCTTTCGCCCCTGTAGTTCTTACTTCTGGGCAATACCCCACAACCACAGTGAGATGCACAAAGGTCTCGTTCA
Source organism: Arvicanthis niloticus (assembly GCF_011762505.2). NCBI lineage: Eukaryota > Metazoa > Chordata > Mammalia > Rodentia > Muridae > Arvicanthis > Arvicanthis niloticus. The sequence goes on from NC_047678.1 coordinate 50,462,981, forward strand.
GTGCAAGAAAGGTAATTACACACCACACAGTCTTCTCAAAGAGGTGGCTTTCTGCAGAGTCCACATAGACATTAAACACCAGGGAGTTAATACTGGGAAAGCCATTCATATTGCCTTTGGAAGGTCTTTGTCTCCAGGGCTCTGCATATCTCAGTTGGAGGTTGTCCTGGAACATGGTCCAGCTGTGAAAGGGCATGTACTTGGAATTATGTCTACCTTAGACAATGACTGACCTCTGGAAAGTGGGGGAGGAACCTTCTCATCCTTGCCTCTGTACTGTTTATCTTTGCCTCTCTGGTGTCCCTTGCCTTTGCTCTGGGAAAATTCTGGGTGGCTCTGAAGAGCTGAGGGCTGGCAGAGAAATGTCTGAGCTTGCTGCACTCATGAAGGTGAGTCTTATTCTGTGTCAGCAGGAGGCCAGCAAACATGTTAAAGGAGAAACTGACCTGATGTAAAACCACTTTTCAAAAGGCTTTTGCGGGTTTTTCTGCTGGCTTCCTCTTGTGGCTCTAGGGTGTAGGCCTGTCTTCCTGAAGCTTGCTCTTTCGTTCTCTGAGGGCCTGGAATGGAATAGTCAGCAACACTCCACCCTTTTCATTCTAGTACTTGACTGGCTGAACCAGGAGGATAGCAAGGGTAAGCCAGCTACTGAGAGACCCTCCTTATCTTTAGAAGGAAAGAAGGAAGGGAAGGAAAGACAATCTCCCTCAACTCCATGGCTCACTAGCTGTGCGTTCCATCAACTTACCATGCTTCTCAGGGCCTGTCTGTGATCCTAGGGCAAGGGCAGAGATAACAGGAATGATTTCATAGGATGGTGAATTGTAAATCTAACAAGATAGGACACTTAAAGTACTTCAAACAGCACCTTAGAAGTAAGACTCCCTCAAAAGATGTTAAATTTTATTCTGTGTATGCTGTGGCAGCATTGATATTTATACCTTGCTTTTTAAAAACTCAAATAAGCTACTATGAGTGTTCAAAGGACCTTGACTTTAGTTATCAGTAAAACACGTTGTATAGAGATTCAGATGTGAAAAGAACGTGGTGAAGGTTGCCCACCAGGGTCTAAAATTATAATTTATAATACCCCTTACCTCCTGTAAATTAGAGAACTCATTGTACATAATGGTGCCCAACCCTGTGTGTCTCTTCCTTGGGTTTGGGAGTGCATTTCTTATTTCTTCCTATGTCCTCATTGTTTGCAAGGCCAGATGGTGGTGAACATGCCCACCAAGCATTTCCTTCTCCGTGCGTGCCAACCATTGTGAAGAAAATGGATGCATTACTGGTCAGCAGCTATTGAAATTTCTAGACCCTACTTTTCAAATGATGGAGTCCCATGGGAGGACAACTGCTGAGCCTCACCTGTCCCTCAGTGTGAACATCTTTAAGTATTCTTCCACAGCAAATCAGTGGTTTCCACTCAGCCACCCCCCAGTGGAATCCAATGAAGAGCTGCCAGTCATACCTGTTCAGACTTTGAGCGGGGCTTGCAGAGCCCCCTGGGTTTTTTGCATTCTGTTTGGGAAATCCTCATCCAAGGACAAAAATTTCCTGTGCCCTTGGAGAAATTCCCAGTAACCCTAGAGGTTTAGGCCAGAGGAACAGGAGCTCCCCATATGTCAGACCCATGGGAATCTTATACCCAGTGCATGGTTGTGGAGTCACTATGTTGGCTCCATGATGGTCACTGTCGCTCAGAGCCCTCCCACCAGTGACTACTAAAGTCACATGTAGTAGCTATTGGTAACCACCAAGTTTGTTCCAATTTGCGGTATAGGGTGGGGCAGGAAGCACTTGTCTCTGCATGATAATGTATCTAGGTGTTGGTTAATAATTTGAATCAGGTTGTCAGGTTGAAATGGGGAAAATAGATGAAAAACAAGATTGTAAATCTTACACTAAAACCCCCCTTCTTCCACGTGACAGGGAGAAAGAAAATATGTATCATCAGCTTACAAACCCCCTTATTTTAAAGACCATGCAAACTGGGCGTATAAACACTCAAAGCCCAAGTGACCTCTGACTGGTTCCCATTTCGTGACATCTTTCTCGGTTCATAGAGCCTGTCGGCAGGGTTAGACACATCCGTAGACTCAGAGCACAGCTCAGTGGGAAATGACTGGCAAGTAGGAACTTTTGACCACCAGGGTAATGGGCTGAGCTAAGTTGGGAAACAAAGCCTTGGGCAGGTAAACTTGGGACTGAAGTCTGCTTAGAGATCAGGAGCAACAGTTCAACATCACTGCCCCAGGCAGTGCCTGAGACCTGAATGATAACCATAGTGGGTCTTGAATGAGCCCCATAAAGGATGGCCCCTAGAAAAGGTAATGACAGGACCTTCTACAGGTAGTCATAGAAGGGGGAGGTAGAACCAAGACAGACTGTTAGCATTCCTCATGTGCATGCAGCTGTATGATCCGTCATTCTGCGATCTGCTGTGCTTACATGCATTCTATAAGAGAGCACAGTAAACCCAGACATCAAGTTCCCTCCATAGGAGATGTCAATTAAATAATCACAGAGTGCTCATTGCAGAGAAGAGCTAAGTGAGGATCACTTTGAAAAGCACAACAAAGAGCCATGGTCTCAAACATGGCTGGGAAATCTTGTGGGGACAGGAAAGCAGGAGGATGCTGGAACCCTTGACTCCCCCACTGTAGCTCTGGTTATCAGAACTGTGTCTCCATGTTTCGGTATGTGGCACAGGCCTGTATGCCTATGAGGTCACCTCCCTGTTTCAGGGCTTTCTCCACACTGGAAAGACTGTTTGCATGGAGACAGACTCAATGCAGACTTCTCCTACTGAATAAGTAACAAGCTGCTAAGTCCACAATGAGAGCAAGGGGCTCAGTGATTGATAGAAGCTGATATTTCCCTGTCCCTTCTGTAGCCTCCAATTAAAGTCACAGAAATCTCCTGCCTCTATGGCAGGAGAATGGCACGAAAGTGCCTGGGGAATGGCTGAGACTGCTGGCATAGCTTCACAGGAAGTGGCTGTATCCCCATCCCCAAAGGGATTAGACACAGAGATGTGAGGTACCTGAGTCTGCCTCTGCAGGGGTATAGGGCTATGTTCTCTGAATGGCATGGGGTAGAAGGAATAGCACATGTGGCAGAGGGCAAGGGGAAGAAGTCAGAGAGATGAAACAAGAAGCTCTATACCACGGAAGCTCTATACAACAGAAGCTCTATACCACAGAAGCTCTATACCACGGAAACTCTATACCACGGAAGCTCTATATATACCACAGAAGCTCTATACCATGGAAACTCTATACCACGGAAGCTCTATACCATAGCTCATTGCTAATTGGTCCTGGGTAACTGGAGGGATCCCTCAGTGTGCTGCTATTGCTATGTCCAGACATGCACATGAAGATGAACTTTGGTAATACTAAATATACCTTATTTTCCCCCTGTTGCTTTCTTATTTATAAAACATTTTAATTTCAAGGGTCCTCAAAGTTGCCTTGAAATGTGTTAGTGTAGTTGTCTAAAGAAGGCAATGCTGAACCTCACCATAGCCACATAATTTGTCTCAAGTCTCTCCCTCCTCCATACACACACACACATGCACACACACACACACACACACACACACACACACACACACACACATGCACCCACACCCACACCTCAAATTCAAACACCTGCAAAATCAATAGTCTGCTAGTGTCATGATCCTTTAAGTATAGGAGAGCATCAGTTCTAAGTGTGCCTGAGTACTTGTGTGATCCTCCACAGAGAACATACATTTCCAAGCCTTTGAACTTGTATTTCTCTCACCCCTTATGTTGCTGCCCAGGCTGCCCCACACTGGGTGCCAAAAATGTTGCAGCCTGAGCTGCCCCACGCTGGATGCCAAAAATATTGAGAGCCACATTTGGGGGCCAAAATGCCTCAGACTGATCTATCACTGTTTGAACCCGCACTGCCAAAAGCCTTGGGGGCTAAATTGTTAGAGCTCACACTGCCCCAAGCTTTTCTGGTCCATGGGTCGGGGTTCAGCAAGAGAGAGAGTGAGGATGAACTCGAAGAATGGAGACCAGACAGAGTGTGATTCAATCCCGTTTATTCTTCAGTCTCTCTTCTTCTCTCCAAGTCTCTTGTTCCTAATCCCTAGTTCCTAGCACCAAGTCTCGGGTCCTAATTCTAGTTCTAAGTTGCTAGTCTTTTTCCCAGTTCCAAGTTCTTTCTCCAAGTGCTAAGTGCCTAATCCCTAGTTGCCTGTCTTGAGTCTCAAGTGCCTACTTTCTAGCTCCAGATTCTTCCTCCAAGTGCCAAGTGCCTAATACCTAGTGTCTCACTTCTAAGCCACGCCTTTAAGTCACGCCTTTAGGTCTTGCCTTTAAGTCACACCTTAAGTCACGCCCTTAAGTCTCGCTCTAAATCACACCTTTAAGTCTCACACACCCAAGGGAAGATCCTGGGTATCTAAAACAGGATGTTACCAGAGTGTTCTCAACTGTTCTAAGCTATTGTAATCAAGTCTCTTGTCAGGGTATATGGCTCAAGATGGCTGCAAGGATGATAGCCGCCTTCTGTCGGCTCCCCAAACCCTTATATTTTTTTCTTGTCTTCTATATATTGTCAGTTCTATACCCTCCAGTATGCATGAGCTTGAGGTACTGTTTGTGTGCTTTTTTCGAGCTCTAGTGGACGGTGCCATATGTAGGCAGCATAAATTGGATTCAATGAGTTATTTAAAAATAAATAAGTAAATGAAGAGGAATAGGACATAGAAATGGGGGAGAGAAACATTATGATATCGGCACTGGCATTCTGTAATACAGCACCCCCATACCACCACATACCCCACCCCCATGCCACCATGTACCCCACTGCCACTTTTTGTTTTTGTTTGTTCCTTTGTTTGTTTGTTTTAGCCAAGCTACAGGAAAGAGTTCCGAATGGTCAGATCTCAAGGGGTTAAGGGAAGCAGATGCCTGGCCACACTCTGCCAGGCAGCTCCATGTTCAGTGGGAAGCACTCAAACAGCTGCTTCAAACTCTTCTGTCTCACTTTAGAAAGTCATGTAGAAAGAGAAAATAGATTAATTTGACTGATGACACCAAAAAATAAAAAATATTAGAAACAAGAAAAGGCCATGTTTCCTACAGGGACTCATTTCATCCTGCGTACCGCTTCGCTGGGATAGCTGCCAATTGTTAGCAGCAAGAGTAATGGTAGCCATTTTTAAAAATTTCACTCCTGAGTATCACGGAGATAAATAACTAAATGATGGAGAAATCGCTTTCTTTCACGGTCGCAGTTTAAGAGGAGTAAGAGAACTCAGATGCAGATAATATTGAAAGATATGAAGAAATTCAGCCATGACTGAAACATTGGCTTCTGCTGTCAGTGAAGAGTTCTGTTCTGCATGACTGCTGTAGAGAGGCACCCAGCTCAAAGCAAAAGGGTCTGTATGTGGGGATGAGCAGGTTTCTTTGATGTCCCAGCACTGATGCATCTGTTGTGCTTTGTGCAGGGCCCATGCAGGAGACCATCTACGACTTCTGGAGGATGGTGTGGCATGAGAACACAGCGAGCATCATCATGGTGACCAACCTTGTGGAAGTGGGAAGGGTAAGCTGGCCCGTCCACTGCGGACACCCTTTGGTTCCTTGCCAAGTTAATGATAGAGAGACACGAACCACGCTCCTGAAGTATTTCATACACTCCAAAAAACTTAACTTCCAGCCTAACCTGAATGGCTATCACCTGTTGCCAATAGCAACAGACAGGAAAAAGCACTTGGTCTTTAAAAGCTGTTGTTTTCTGGCTTTGCTGAGCACACAGAAATACCTCTAAGCCTTAATGCTACTTGGAGGGTGCGAAATCCTACAGGTGCTACAACAGACATGAGAGCATTGTGTAAGTCAGGGTAGTTGGCTCTAAAAACAGTTTGCAGTGCTGGGACCTGTCTCAGAAACTCAACATGGTGTCATGCTTCAATGTGCGTCTGTGACCTAAACTATGAACTGGGCACTATAATGTGCCTCAAAGGTCTAGTAGCCCTGTCTTTGGTGTTTATCATTTTTATTTAACCAGGGGGCTAATGGGTAGTGGTAGTCTTAGCAGTGCCTGCTATCAGTTTACCTCCAGACCACAACATTTAAATAAGAAAATGTACAGGCTACAACCACCTTTTATAATGGGTTCGATTCTGTGGTGACGCCCAACTGAAGAGCACATTTACTCTTAAGGAAGTTGGTATTTATACCCAGCAAAGGCAGCCTGGCACTTGTCCTAGAACTGAATTATTGAAGCAAGAAACTTAAAAAAAAGAGGAGGTGGTTCTCAAAAGGTATCAGGAGGCACAAACAGGAAAGGTTGCAGATATAACAGTTGTCTCAGAAGATCTAAGTTAAGTAAGTGATTCTAATTCTAGAAAAGATGGCAGATTAGATAACCGACCTCCTACAAACATCTTGAAATTCTAGATAAGTTATGTTTATTTTTAAAACCCCATAAAAATCAGGTAAGTATGTAAATGGACTTGTTTAAAACATGGGACTTAAGAAAATAAAGACCTAAAGTACACTAAGGGCTGGGGAGTGGAAAGATTGGACACTGTCATGTGCCCAAAAGCAGGCAGGGAGACCCTGTGTCCATCTTGGTGAGATGTCGCTTGATGGTCACAAAACTCAAGAGATAACATCCTGGGGCCACCGTGTTAGCATAGAACCCAAACTCTAAAGGTAGATGGTCAGAGAAAAGGCAAACTCAAGGAGGAAGCAAGGAAGAGGGGGAAGGAGAAAATATCTACCTCCCAAGAGAAAATTACATGGGCTTTGCTCTGTCTTCACTCAAGATCCAATGGAAAGAGCCTCTGCTAGACTCAATGGTCAAGGTAACACCTAATGTATGGTAGAAAGAACTATCACAGCGAGCCACCCCTCCATGTCTGTGGGCCCCATGGCCATGATTAATTAGCTATAGTTTCATTCCATCACCGGGGAGAGAGAGCGCGTGCAGCATCTATATTCAACATGTACAACTTTTCTCATTCGTATTCCTTATATATTATTGTTAAACAATTGTTGACATAGGATGTATACTGTATTGGGAATCACAAGCCATCTAGAGATAATGTGGCTACCATATATAGAAAAATATTGCCTAGGTTCCCTGTAAATGCTATAGAAGTTTATATAAAATTATCCCTGGAGGGTTCCTAAAAACCAATCCCCCCATTGATATTGAGGGAGGAATTTATAAACTCATAGGATGCAGGTAAAACAAAAAGTTTCTAGATACTCTTAATGAAAAGAAAGATATCTAGTTCAAGAAAGTAGACAGAGTAAAACCAAACAAAAATAAGAAAAGTAGAGAAGTTTATTATATTATTGTAATAAAGATCAACACATGCAAGCCTAGTCATACAAAATAGACAAACGTTCGGCAACAGATTAGAGATAAAAGAAAAAAACTACATGTCACCAATATTTAAGGATAGTGGCTTTATGATAAGAGAATAAAGTGAATAATATTAAATTTGGTAATCTCAAAGAAAAATATGTTCTCTAAGATCAGTTCCAAAGAAGGTAAAATTCTGACAAAACAATCATTTAAAAATTGAAGCATGTCCAGAAGTCAGCCAGGAAAATGTACTAGCTAGAAGGGGTTTATTGGTACTCAATATTCAAATTTTGTAATATTGAATTGTATAAATTACAAAGTACCTCTTATATGTTTTATGAAATGATTCTAAGGAAGCAGAAAGGGAAGATTGCTATCTTACTTTATGGTGACAGGACAACCTTGAAATCCATCTCAGACAAAGACCATACATAGGAGAAGAGAAAATTATAGGTGTCACAAATTGATGGGAAGAGATAAATGGACCAATATGTCAAAACAGAGAGCCCAGATGTTGACTGCAGGCCTAAGTGGAAAGATATATAATTAGTGAGCCTTTCAATCAAGCCAGCTGGGACATTTGCTTATCCATGTGGACCCTAAAAATAAAGGGATGTCTTCCTTATGCAATGCCCCAAATAAGTAAAAGTCAAAGTCATACATATCACAAATATAGCTTTAAACAACACAGGAGAAATATTTAAGACTTTGAGTTTTTAAAAGATTGTTTCAAAGATGAGAAAAGTCCAATACATTAAGAAAAGGATTGGAATTTTTGAAATGTAAGCACTCTATATAGCAAAGGTTATCCAAAGTGTCAAATTGAGGCATGTATATATGGGTCCATTTTGTATTAATAAATCACATTTTTCTTTCGATTCTGTCTCTTCTGGGACCTAGTGGGAGTGCAGGGGAGCTGGCTTGGAGCCTGGTCCAGCAGGTGCTGGTCATGTGGGCATCCTAGATGGGAGGTCTTTTACCATGAGGAAATAGGATGCAGTGGTGCCTGTGCATCCAGCAAGTCAGATAGCCATAATGGAATCCTTTGGGCTGAGAGGCACAAACCACAGCCATTTATTTTTTTTAAAGATCTGAGACTGCCAAATCCACTTTCAAGTCAGCAAGATCCAGAACCTGGAGAGGGCTCCTCCCGGCTTTCATGTGGCTGGCTGCCTTCACTGGGACTTTAAGTAGCATGGAGCATACAGTGAGCTTTCTAGGACTTTTCTTATATGGACACTAATCTTATTGGGTCAGAGCCCCAACCTTTTTATGCTAACTTATCCATGCTCTTTCATTTACAGATTTAGCCATCATGGGGAATGGGTGGTAAGATTTCAACATTTAAATTTGGGCATGTAGAGTATCTGTTCCATGACACCCTACTTTGGGGGAGTTCTAGTATAGATTACATGAGTTTCCATGTCAAGAATGGTCATTGTTAATATGAGGACTCATTAAATGATAAGCATCAATTTAAATCTTCTATTTTTAAACCTGGAACCAGCAGTGATCCATATAATAACCCTGATTTTCCTGGGTATTTTAGGAGGTCAGGGGTGACACCAGAATTCATTCTCATTTATGGAATGATGTGGCTTTGTCCCCTTCATCCTCAGTATATAGCAAGAGTGGACGTCTTCCTGGGTAGCATCAAATAGCCACTGAGTATGCCTTTGAGCTCTTCCACGACAGAGCAGAGAATTCCCTCAGTCTTGCATCCCTTCTAAGGAACAGCACACTCATCCTAGTTTCTGAACTGACTCCACAAACACAGAATGTCCACATCCCATAGTGAGGCCTGTGGAGGTGGTCCAGGCTTCACAAGCTTTTACAATAGCTACATCCCCTCCCCCAACCCTCACGGAATTAGCTGCCTCAGATTTTAAATATTTATATTGGAGCTTACTTTCTTTTGTTTTTAAAGAGTTATTTATTTTATGTATATGAGTACAATGTCACTCTCTTCAGACACACCAGAAGAGGGCGTCAGATCCCATTACAGATGGTTGTGAGCCACCATGTGGTTGCTGAGAATTGAACTTGGGACCTCTGGATGAACAGTTAGTGCTCTTAACCACTGAGCCATCTCTACAGCCCCCGGAGCTGACTTTCAAGAGTTTCCTGGAGTAAATTGCTTTGAAAAATCAAGAATCAGTACAATAACACATTCCATTAGATGGTTAGGAATGAATGCGCATGTATATTTTTTTTCTTAGTTGAAATTCCCAACTGTGCTTTAACCTAACTCAGTAGACTTAAAAGGTGAAAGTCATTACACATGGTAAATTCCTTTACTTTCAGGAAGGGTAGAAACAGCATGGTCTTGGATGTAAAGACAGAAAGAAGACTGTCGTGTTTGTTACTACATTAAAGGTAGCCACAGAGGCTATAGAGATGGCTCAGCAGTTAGGAGCACTGGCTGCTCTTGCAGGGTACCAAAGCTCAGTCTACTCATAGGACAGCTCACAACCATCTGTAACTGCAGTTCCAGGGGGTCTGACACCCTCTTCTGGCTCCCTCAGTACTGAGCACAGACATACACACAGGCAGAACACCCATAGACTTTTTTAAAGAATTAGTAATAATGTACAAAAGACTACTGGTAGATTTTGCAGGAGATCAGGTTTTGTTTTCAGCTGTGCTGCTCTGTAGATAGAACAACTGAGAATGTCCAAATGGCAGCCTTTCCATTTGGGGTCTTGGACCTGCCCTGTTCCCAGTGGGCCCTGTTGGGCTTCATGACAATGGCTTTAACAAATCAGTATGAAAACTCCTTCTGGACCATGGGATGTCACTAAAGGAGGGTGGGCATTGTGTTTCTGGTTTATTTCTAAATCTATACCCTTAGGCTTACCAAGGATAAAATGGTTGAGTTTTGTTTTTAACAAATCCTAAGCTCTCACCCAGTTGGTGGAGAGAGTGTGAGTGATCTCAGAAGAGGCCTCTAGTCCCTTCATGGGTTTGTCTTCAATTAGTAGTGACATTAATGGCATCTATTCTCGAATGTCTGTCATAGATTTGGAAGTTTTGACAAGAAGTCTTATCCCATTAGGGGGAAAGGCCCTGACCTTGTTCCAGGCTGTTTTCTGTTGTTAGTGCTGTGCATTTGTGTAGAGGCAACTCCCATTTCCCATGCACAGAAACAACAACAAATCATCCAAGAAATCAAAATGACATGATTCTTAAGGGCAACCACTGCCTACTTAACATGAGCACCGCACGCGGGGCGTCCTTCATGAATTACCCATGAGCCACCTGGATGTGTGTCTGTTTACACAGACTTGCTGCTGGTTCATTAAGTCAGTGCTGGGGACCTGCTTCCACCCTTTCCTACCCTCAAGCACTCAGTATTCAGGGGCTTTAATTGCCTCCGCTGGAGCCACTGGGAGGCCTTCCCTGTCTCTGCACCTGGCATAGAAGACTGAGAAGTTCCATTCTCTTCCAGTGGGGATCCAGGTACATCTGCCAGGACCTGTCATTATCTGAGATTCCTGTGTCACTATCATGCATCCTCTTTCAGCCAGTGTGTCTGAGAAGGACCCTCGTCAGTTTCCCTGACACCTGCCAACAGCTGTGCACCTGGTGGTTAAATGGCACCCAGAATGGGTTGTGATTGTCTTCCCTGCTTAATGAACCCACCAGAGGGACAGTTAGTGTCTTATCCAGCCTCCTGTTTCCAAGGCATCCCTGTTTACACTGTTTGTGTGGAGATTCAAAAACGCTGCCATGGTGCTGAAGTAATCCATCTGCCAGAAGTCTCATAACCAAATCTGCAGAGCTCCCAGAGGAGATTTTTGTACCGGTAATTTAAGCTAATGATTTCTAAACATATTTAGTCAGTTTTATGAAGACCTCATTAGAATGTGACTGTTTATTAAAAATCCAAACGAGGTCTCACGATGATTTAGGGAAATTCTTGTTGAGTCACTAAATAGTTGTGGTAACAGATGACAAAATGTCTGAGAACTAAGGAAAGTAGGAAACACAGATGTTAACTTCTGTCATAAGCGAAGAGGGGAAGAGACTACAGGACACTGGAAAGAATTTCATCTGCCCAAAGAGGCCAACCTCAAATTCCTTCCATAATATTTCTCTCTGAAAGAATAGGAAGTAAAATGTTTAATACGAACACTGAATGTCAGAATTAGCTTACTAACAAAGAAGGTATATTAAAATTCCATAGGAAAAAAGAACATCTGGTTTTCATCAGTAGCCTCCAAGCCCAGGATCAATGGGAAACTCAAGAGAGAAGGTTGTACTTCCAAGCGCATGGACATAACAGCTTACTTACAACCCTGATAACCCTTACTAGAACAAAATGGCAAGACACTTTCACTACACAAACTTGTTTGAAGATATTGATCCATCTTATCTGTGAGGAAAGAGAAAATGTTTTCATATGCACTCCTGGCTTCCTTGTCTGAAGCTCTCACTTTTCCTTTCCACAAATTATTTTTTAATGAACCACATTATTTTTTTACTGAAAAAAAAAAAAACTCTTTTTCATACAATACATTCTGATAATGCTTTCCCCTCTTTTAACCCAGAGCCTTTCACCCTCCCTGCCCACTCAGCCCTTTCTTTTTCTTTCTCTTTAGAAAATAAACAGGCAGACAAAACACACAAACAAAAACCAAAGGAAAAAATATGAGAAACACACACATACATACAACAGCACAAACTAGGAACCATAATCTACAAGCAAAAGGCCAATAAGACCAAAAAAAAAAAAAAGTGTCCAAACAAAGCAACATGAAACAAAAAGTCTACAAAAATATCATTGAGTTCATTTGGTGTTGGCCACCTAATGTTAGTGTGGGGCCTGTCTGTAAGTGTGTTTAATATACCCAGTGAGACTTCATTGGAGAAAATTAAATTTCCCTTTGCATGCAAATGCCAGCTGCAGATAGCTTTTTTTACTAGGGATGGGAACAGGAACGTGTGTCTATTTCCCCCTCTTAGCCCTGACACCATCTGGCTTGAACCTGTGCAAGTCTTATGTGCACTGCCGCAGTTCCCGGAGTTCATATGTGCATCAGCCCTGCTGTGTCTGAAAGATGTTGATTTCTTAGAACCGTCTATCACCTCTGGTTCTTACAATCTATCCACCCCCTCTTATGCATAGATCCCTGAGCTCTGGAGTGGGGGATGGGGGTAGGAGAGAGGCGGTATTTAATGGAGACATCCCATTTAGGACTGAGTGCTCCAAAGTCTCTCACTCCCTACACATTGCCCAGTTGTGGGGGCTCTATGTCCATTCCCATCTACTGCAAGAAGAAGTTTCTCTAATGATGGCCGAGCAAGACACTGATCTATGAGATTAGTAGAATGTCATTAGGAATCATTTTATTGCTATGTTCCTGAACAGTGGTATTTGGTTTTCCTCTAGGCCCATGGCCTATCCACTCTCAGGTTCTTAGCTGCCCAAGGAGTGTCGGGCAGGGTTCCAGCTCATGGAATCAGCCTTAAAATCTAATCGGAGGGTGATTGGCTACTCTCTCATTGAGCCACTGTTGCACCAGAATAGCATGCATTCAGGCCACACTTGTAGATCACAGCATTTACGGCTGGGTTCATAGTTACCTTTCTTCTCAGGTAGTAGGTAGAGTACCTTCTAGTAAGTCTTGGTCAGTAAATGCTAGAGAGTAATGGTGAAGACTATAGGTAGGCAACAGGTCAACTTCTCTGTGTTCAGTGAGATGTGCAAGTGAATAAGGCTTCATCACAGTTTATAGAGAGCAATCATTGTTGTTGAAATACTTAATTTCAATCTAGAGTTTCTACCCTGCCATTGACCATTTAGTTCCCAGATAAAAGACACACACAAACTTTATATTTACAATAAATCTTAATCAGCACAAGAGTTGAGCAGGTATCTAGCCTCTATGCTATGATGTCTGTTTTCCAGCCAATAACCCCATTATATAATTTACCATGTTTTGTCTGGACTAGTCAACCCACATGACCATTATTCTAAGATTCTTACCCCATGGCACTTTCTCCTCTCTTCACCTTCTTTTCTTTCCCCTCCTTGTGGTTCTTTCCAACCCCAAGCCTGGGAACCCTAAACCCTGCCTATGTCTCTTCTGCACAACTATTGGCTGTCAGCATCTTTATTCACCAATAGGGATAACTTGTTTCAGGGGTGTGGGGTTGCAGGGCAAGGTCACATAGCATCTCCTGGATCTATGTACACTCTCTGGGAGCAACCAGGGTTTAGCATGGCAAAAAACAAACCTTAACAAATCATTTTTAAAGATTATTTGTGGCCTGAGTGATTACAGTCTTAGCCTTTGATTAATCTGTGTTCTTTCAATAAATATCCATCTCCATTTATATCTACAGCAAACATTTCACTATTACATGAACAAAGCAGATTCAAGTCTTACCTCCCACTTGTGCTTGATAGGTGAATTTCTCACAGCTCATTAACCATCTCCCCCAAATAAAACACCTCAATCTAAGTATAATGTTCAGTCTAAGATTGCTACTCACTATAACATCTTCTCATATCATTCAATACTAAAAAACCTTATTCTGTACTTACTCTAGTTCAATGCCAAGCCATGTAAATACTGATATAAATGGCTCATTTACCTTCTATCTTCATGGCATCACCACAAGCTTCAAAACACAATCTTTCACAGTAGCCGTGGCAGTAACACACTTATGGGCCATCTTAGGACATGGCATGTTCCACTCCCCAGCACACTTATGGGCCATCTCAACACATGGCATGTTCCATTCCTGGGTCTAATTCACTGCTGTGTTTAGTTTAGTTTAGTTTAGTTTAGTTTAGTTCAGTTCAGTGTAGTTTTGTTTTGTTTTGTTTTGTTTTGTTTTGTTTTATAAAAATGGCTCAACCTGCTGCATCTGCTCAAAATCCCTTAGGGATTTCTTTATAGACTGAATAGAGCCTAAATGTGCTATGCCCATTTCAATATGGCCTCCAACTCATACATCCAACCTTATCCCTACCAGCCATACCTAATGCTATGGTTCAGATCTAGAATGTTCCCCCAAAGGCTCATGTGTTGTGTTGAGAGCTTACTCTCCAGGGTGGCACAGTTGGAATTTGGTGGAAGCCTGAAGCAGTAGGGACCTACTGAGAAACCTTTCAGTAACTGAGAAACCTTCAGTAACTGAGAAACCGTCAGTAACTGAAGACTCGCCCTTGGAGGGGTATTATTAGGACTATGGCCCTTTCTTCTCTCTGTTTTTTTCTTTGTGCTTCCATACAATGGGGTGAGTGGGCTTCCTCTACCACACATGGCTACCATGATAGCCTGCCTCAATACAGTTCTGAAACAACCAAGACAACTGGCCATCACCTGAAATCTCCAAACTGTGAGCCAAAATACACCCTTTCCTTGTAAGTCAGTTGTATTTTGTTATAGTAAATAAACACACACACACACCAAATATTTGCTACTTGCCAAATATGTCTCACACAAGAAAAACCTTTGACTGTAATGGAAATGGAATTTTCTGATTGTACTATCCCACCCAGATTACCCAGTGGAATGGGACACTGAGTTTTTAAAATGCCACTAGTGTAAGCAAGAAATTTAATTTTTATTGAATTTATATTAATCCAGAATTCAATAACCATATGTGACTAGTGGCTTTTTCTTGGACTATGGCGAGGATTTTCTTTCTTCCGCCTGCTTAAATATGACTCTTCATTTATTAATCACTTATTAATAATTTATTATAGTACCCTTTCTAGGAGAGAAACAATGAAAGGGGTGATTGGAGTCTGCCTATGTAGCCCATGCTAGCCTGAAGCACATGGTTCTCCTGCCTCATTGTTTCATGTACGGTGATTATGAGCAGAGAGCCTTTCATGACTCTTTAGTGCCTATTTTGTCTCCCACACTGACATCCACTTTCATGTCACTCAGCATTCTGACCCAGAGTGTGACTTTTAGCTCAGCCCTTCCCATTTTATGGTGAGTAAAGAACCTCTTCCAGCTCCCATCGCAATATCTTTAGAACTCAAAACTCCCCATCCATAAAAGACATAAAATAGCACACAAACATGCCTATTTTGCTGGATTAACATGAGTGGATATATGAAGTGAATATCTATTGGCCCTTTTCCCGTGGCCACAAGCTGACCTTCTCAGATTTTCCTGTACAAACCACCCACTGGGTCCTTCCATTGAAGCCCATGAAACCAAGTCAGAGAGCCCTTTCCCAGACTATGGCAGTAGAGAGAGCATCTCCATGTTCAGGATAGCAGACTTGATTCTTTCTTCCAGATAACAGGGATTATAAGTTAGTTGCTTCTGCTGCTGTGAATATTTGTTCTTCATGCCCCAAACTATCACAACCTTAACAGAAACCTAGGAATGAGAGAAGGTATCAATCAGCAGTGTCCTCTGACAGTAACTATCTAAGCACTGCTGTGATCCAAGTCAACCCCCACAACACAAACACCGGGGAAGGAGACACCCAATGCTACTTAGCCATTTTGTGAACAGCAAGTGAGGGACTTGGTTGCCTCTATGAAAATATAGAATATATGAAAAATAACTCCCTTGTTGTGCCCCTGAGCTTTGAGGTTTTCTCTACCTAAAGAACTCAGTTCCCTTATGAGGATCTAAAGCATCACAGAATATCAACTAAGAAGACAAATTTGTCTAGTTCACAAATTAATCTAGGAACAGGCCTGCTAACCCTTCTTAGTGTGTACTTAATTGGTCATTTAATGATACACTTACTGAATCCATAACACCAAGAAATAGAAAGATTTATACTTCTGCCATCTTCATAGTGCATCAAATGTATTAGAAACCCAAGTATAACAATTAACTGTGATAGACTTAAGTCAGAACGTGATACTGCCAATAAGATAGGTTCTGCCTATGGAATCCAGGACTTGGAGATGGCAGTGAGAAGCTGAACCCTCCCAGGAGAAACAACTTCCATTGACAAGAATAGGACACAAATCATTTTGGCAAAACAAGGAAGGAAAGCCACAGAAAGGAGAGTTGGTGACGGGAAGAGAAAACCACGGCCTGGCGCATCTATTTTAGAGTAGATGGTGACTGATCCTGAAACTAGTTCTGAGCTTGTTGAAAGGGGTCTGCAATGTAGAGAGGTAAAAGGAGAATGTCTGTCTTACTGGAAGCCATTGAGGAAGTAAATCAGTTGTTCTGGTTAGCGTTGTAGAAGCACAGTTCCGACTTGACACAGTAGAGTATACCTGTTGTCCCAGCTACTCAGTCAGGAGGATCCATGACCAGCCAGGATGACATAGGCAAGAAGAAGGCAACAAGGGAGGGAGAAAGACAAGGAAAAGAGTGACTATGGTAATCACTGAAAAGTGGCTAGAGAGGAGCCTTGGGCTCTTCACTAGAGAGCAGGCTCATCAAGAAGCGGGTATGGCTAGTGATAGCATGTTTATGGGAGATCACAGTTTAGATATTATTGGGAACAGGTACTATTAAGGAAAGATGAGAACTTGGATATGAACCCAGGTCTCTGGCTTTGTGACTTGGAGAGTTAATGTGAAGGCTATTAACCAAGTACCTACCAAATCCCTTCCTACCTCACCCCTTCCTCCAAGAAAGGGCTGAAGATTTAAAGAGAGGGCTGAATGGCTGTTTCAGTATGTGGAGTTTGAGAAGCTGAATGAAAAAAAAAAAACTTGAGAAAGTCTCAGGAAAGAGGTAAGATGAAGGTGTTGCAAAATCTGAGATCTCTTTTTTATTTGCCGCCATCTGCTGTGCCTTTTCTAACCCTCATCTTTAAGCTAGATGTGAATATCAAGATGAGAAGACAAGGCACGATCTAAGACGTGTCAAAACAATGATTATACTAATTAGTACAGGAGTGCACACATACACATACATGGATGGCTGTGTTCAGTGATCAGATGGTATATTAGTCTGTTTTTCATTACTATAATAAAGTACCTGGGAAATCTACTTTACAATACAAAGAGGCTGATTAAACTCCACAGCTCTGGAATTGTCTCAACAACACTGTTCAGAGTCTTGCAAGGGCCCCCACCACATCATGGTGGGAAACACTAAGAGTCTCTCTCCCTCATTCATTCTAAATCACTGAAATTCAAACACACAATATCTACCCTGAAGACATAATTCACACTGATTACGTCCCAGAGATTCCATCTCTAAGACCTTTAGTGGTGTTCACTCACTGTCCTTGTAATACTGTTAGCATAAGACTTTGGGGATTAAACTCCGGCGGGTGTTTGAGTGAAGGCATTTAGCATAAGCAGAAATGGGAATGTGAAAAGAAGCCATTGGAGACAGCAAATAAAAATTAGAAGAAAGGAAAGAACTGACGAAAGAAAACCACAGACAAAATGAGAGCTTGCTCCAGTGATCCAGAATAGGCTGTGTAGAGATGGTGTGAACAGTCACCACAGGCTGAGGCTGCAAAGGTAAACTGTGTCCTTGGGCACTGGAACGGGAATCTGGTAACATGATTAAACCCAGTAACAATGGTTTCACAGAGTGATGTGGGATTCATACAAGGGGGCGGGGGTGGGGGCTCATCTGGACCTGAAGCTAAGGCTACAAGCAATGTTCCTGGAGTGTGCAGGGCCTGCACTGAGTGTGGGACAGCACATATCCAAAAAAGGAAGGATGGGAGTTGGGGGCACAACATGCAGCAGGCACACTCTAGATGTGCTCCATATTGACAGAGAGAGCTGAGGCTTTGTCACAGAGAGATGAATGTGCACTTCTAGAATGGTGTTTCAACATCTTGCTATCAAAAGCCCCCAAGGGTTTTGCATGAGGAAGGACCATTGGAGATTATGCAAAGACAGCCACTTAAAACCAGAAAAAAACAGCCAAGAACTTGACAAGAGAGTACCCTAGACTACTTCTCCCTCTTCAGCGGAAGGCCTATCAGGGTTGTTAGGCCATGTGCAATAGAGATCAGTTCTAGCTAATTAAAGTCAAAGAGGAATTTATTGGAAGGATGCCAGGATCTCAATGCTAATGTGGAAAGTGAAGCTTGCAGACAGACAGGAATGAACACAGCATATCCAGAGGGTAGGGAGCCAGAGAGTGTGGTGGGATAACTATGCAAAGATGATGAACACTGCTCCCCCTTCTTTATGCTCAAGATCACAAAGACGAAGTAGAGCATCCAGGTCCCCAGGGATGGTTTACTACCTTCCCTGTGCCCAGATACTCTGTGCTGATTAGGGGGTTTTGTCAACTCGATACAAGCTAGGGCCATCTGGAAAGAGGTAATCTCTATTAAGATGTCTCCATCAGATTGGCCTGTAGGCAAGTCTGAGGGACATTTTCTTGATTAATGATTAATGTGGGCAGACCCAGCCCACTGTAGGTAGTACAACTACTGGGCAAGTAGTCCAGGATTGTGCAAAAAGGCAAGTTGTGCAAGCCATAGGATGCAAACCAGTAAGCATCATTCCTCCATGGCCTCTGCTTCAGTTCCTGCCTCTCATTTCTTGAGTGTCTCAGGTGATTTCCCTCAATGAGAGACTGTGGTTGGAGATGTGAGCCAAATAAATCTTTTCTTCCACAAGTTGTTTTTGGTCATGATGACTATCACAGCAATAGAAAGCAAACCAGGATAGCCTTTAATGGACAAGTCACCCCACAGGGAAGAAATCTCTCTCCATGTAAGGATATCAAGAATTCATGGTGAAGGATGTGTACATGAAATGCATCTTCTTTTCATTCTGGGATAAAACATGATGGCAAAAAGCAACATGGGAGAGAAAGGGTTTGTGTGAGTTTACAATTCCAGCTTATGGTCCATCATTGCAGGAAGTCACAGGCAGGAACATTGAACAGCTAGTCATATCACAGCCATAGAAATGAATGGGCAGAAATGAATGCATGCATGCTCACTTTGTTGGCTTGCTTGTGCCCACCTTGGTTTCTCTGTCCTGTTACTTCCTATGCACGGGTCTGTCTACAGTAGGATGGATCTTCTCACACCTGTCAGTCTAATTTAGACAGTCCCCGACAGAAATACCTGTGGGCCAACTCAATGACAATCCCTCACTGACCCTCTTGGGGTCATTCTAGGGTACACCAAGTTGACAAAGCTAGCAGTAACAAAAGGAGCACATTCACTGCAGATGCTGACCACAGAGCCTGCCCTGCGGACTCAGCCACAGTGAAGTAAAGGGGATCTGTAAACTGAGGTAAAAACTGTCGGACACTTAGCTATAGAGGGGAGAGAGTGACATGGCTATAAAACTCTGACAGTCTATTGAGGGGAAAAATCTGGAAAGAGGGAGGGTTGGAAATCTTGGAGTGGACATACAGTGTGCTGAGGGAATGGGGAGGCAGAGTGCCAATCTATGCTGGGACCTTATAATCTTACATTGGAATGACATGGTTTTCTCTGTGTCTGCAGAGAAGTGGTGGGCGTGGTTACACTTAAATGAATGTAGCCAAACACAGCACATAGTCTCAAGGCAGTACCAGTATCATCTCCAGGAAGACCTGTTTACAGAGTAACAAAAGGAACACAAGCATGGTGAGAGGCTAGGGGACACTGGGCAAAGGGCTGTTTTAGAAAGAGCTACGAGGAGAGCTGCCTGAAGCAGGGGCCTGCCTTCCCTTGTTCTGGGGAGAGGATGAGGAGGGAGAAAACCTAAACAAGACTGGTTGCCAGAGGCAGGTGGCTGGAATCCTGAGACTACCAACAGCCAACCTGCCTTCGCATTGGAGGGTATAATCCATCATGGGTGATGAGGCATGGTCTCAGGAGAAGCTCTCCGCCCTGGTGGAAGAGTATGTGGTGCTTGCTAGTGTCTGATCCGAATGTAGAGACAGAACTGAGACAAGAAGTGGTTCCTGGCTCGAAACCTCATCTCCTGTCCCCTAGAGGCCTCCTCCCTCCATCTAAGGCCCTTCTCCCAGGAGTCAGCAACTCCCAAAACACAGCTGCTAGCTAGGGACCAAATAACTCAAACACATGAGCCTGTGGGAAAAATTTTATATCCAAACCCTGTCAAGTGGGGTGTGATTGTGAATCCAAAGTCAAAAGCATTTGGAGGCAAAGGTGGAACCAGCAGGTGCTCATCTCTAAGCTTGAGTTTCATAGCCTTGAAGAGAAAGAAAATTAACCAATTCTCAAATCCTGCATTTATGTGAAGATGCTGTTGTTACTGGTTGTCCCATTCTGACTAAGAAGACCCACTTAGGATAACAAACACACCTGGGCACTATCCACACAACCCCACAGCACTCACCAGCACTCTCCTAGTACCAGCTGGGAGGGAAAATCTGGGGTCTAGACCCTTAAGAGAAAACAATTCAATCTGAAGACCTGACAAG
Source organism: Arvicanthis niloticus (assembly GCF_011762505.2). Classification (NCBI taxonomy): domain Eukaryota; kingdom Metazoa; phylum Chordata; class Mammalia; order Rodentia; family Muridae; genus Arvicanthis; species Arvicanthis niloticus. The sequence continues at coordinate 50,483,659 of NC_047678.1, forward strand.
GGGAGAGGCAGCCATCCCACTCCTCCTATACTTTACATGGCAATTGTGGGGAAGACCTGGCATGGAATGTTGAGGTATGACCATTGTCCCAATGAGACAATCTTTGCCCATGGGGAGCTGTGTTTTGATTTATGCAGACCATAGAAGAGGGTCTGTCTCAGCTTTTCTCAGGTTTTTTCTCAAAACCTCCTTTTGAAAATTATCTGATAACATAAACTCTTGTTGGGAGATGTTCCTGACACAAGATGGATAGTCGTGACAAGCCACTGCTGTATGTCACCCAGCACAGCAAACCCACCCTCCCCTCCAAGCACACTGCCTTTCTTTGCTCAGAGGTCTGAAGCCTCAGGGCAGCTTCCAGAGTGCAGGAGGAAGGGGTTCCAGAGAGAGAGAGTGCTGAGCCTTGGGAGGATTTCCTGGCCACTTATCAAAGAGCCCCCACATGCTCACACACCCCATGGAGACTTCCCTGGGCAAGAAGAAGTCTATTCCCATGCACAAAAATAGGGGTGGTATTTTAAAATCTAAAATGCATAATTCTTAGAGAACTGTCATCCATGTCCCATTGGCCCAGTTCGAGCAGGAAATCTGAGTACTTGAAAGGCAAACCTTAGAGAAAAGGAAATGAAGAAACTGGTTCAATTATAAAGCTTCCTGTGACTGGGAAACTCTTGATTGATTGCTAAGTTAGTTTGAACTAACTTCTTTCACAGTTTTGAGACTTGTGAAAGAAGAAGAAACACATACTCTGACAAAGCAAAGAGAAAACCATAAAACTGTCCTTGAATCTAACCAAAGCCTTACCAAGTATTTTAAATTAAGCACTAAAGCACTACATTTTATAACTTCAAATCATAAAGCTTTATAATATACTGGTTATCTGGAATGTTAATCCTAACTTTTGTACATGTTAATCTGATATAATTCAAATAAACATATGCAAAAATAACCTGTTTACACTCACAAGGGCACACTCACAACTTTCAACTTCCCCATCATATACACATGCATACTTGCACACAAGTGAACATATGCATGCATACACACGCATGCACACACACACACACACACCTTAACATTAGTTTCAGAAGTGTTCTTTACATTTCAGGGAATGGCAAACTGCTGCTGTCTGCTCTGCATGAAGGCCATGGTCCCTCTCTTCTGAATTCCCTATGAGCTGAGTAGAGCACTAATAAATTTCCTATAGGGAAGATGGGACCAGTCTTATGTCTTTACCTCCTGCCTCCTTCTGCTAACTAGTATTAGAATCTTAAACTCCTCACAGAGCGACAATTCAGACCACACAGATGACATGTATAACTCCAATAGGGCTAGAAGAGTCCTATAGTGTTGTGTGTATTTGTTACATGCATGTGTCCATGTGTGTGTGTGGCTGGCCAGAGGTCAATATCAGGCATCTTCCTTGATTGCTTGCTCTCCGTCTTATTTTTGAAACAGGGTCTCCCACTGAACTGGCTGGCCACTGAGCTCTAGAGATCTGCCTGTCTCTCTAGGCAACAACCCCCAACCCAACAATCCAGTAACATGCTCTCGTATGCAGACTTTCTGTAGATGCTAGAAATCTGAAGTCAGGTTTCCATGCTTGTATATTACTGGCTGAACCATCTCTGCAGAACCTAACCTGGTATTTTACCCCTTCCTTTTCTGTGCTTAGATATGTTTGTGTACACAGATGATTCTCCTTGTGGTACAGCTGCCTGTAGCACTCCCAGGCCTATGGCCTATGAACAATATAGGCCAGATCAGAATACAGAGCAGCAGCCCCTACAGTCTATGTTCATGTGGTCACACAATGATAAAGTCACCTAACAGGCTTCTCACATGTCCCCCCCCCCCACCCCCCTATTTAAATAACAGCTCTAGTGGGTGACCTCTGACCTGCTGTGGGCCAAAACGTAGAAGAGACAAACTTTTAAGATATTTACAATCCAATTATGGATGGTGGTGTTACAGCTATGCAGAAGACCCTCACCGCCAGCCACAGGAGTCTAAAAGAAGGGCCATGTGATTTCTTCCCTGAATCCAAAAGACTGGGCACAGTGAAAGAAGTCAGAGCTGTTTGGGGGAGCATGTGTTAGCTGCTACAAAAAGCACGCTTCATGCAGGGGTATTTCCATTCACCACTTCTTTTCCTGGACCTCCTCTTCTTTGGTGTACCCTTCTTTTAAAGTCACACATGTGCATACAACAGACCACTTGAGGATGTGAGCGAAGTTCACTGCTGCTGGATTAGACCTGACAGAAATATAACTGCATTTAGCCCACCCTATTAACCCTTTGTGTTCAGTTCTCAGCAATTCAGCCTAATCATTTATGTCCCTTTAAAAAGGGAGAAAGATTTTTCTCAAATACCAATGAATCGCAAATCAAACACTTCCCAACATGCTCACATGTGCCTGACACCTTTTTGCCAGCCATCTCCTAGCACCACAGTGGCAGGATATTGCAGATCAAAGCACATCTGTGGGTCTGAATAACAAGTGTTTATTGTTATTCAGGTCTCCAGCAAGCTGAATACAGACCTGCTCTTTGACAACCTCCTGCCCAGTCATGGAGTCATTGGCTCCTAGTTGATTTGCTGTCTAACAGGGCTGGGCTGTGTCCTCTCCTGGCTGGCCATGCCACCTCTCCCTTTGTCTTCTCTTGTCGCAGAGATATGTGTACACAATCATCTGCCTCTGTTATTGTAAAGTGCCTGGGAGGTTGTCAGGGTTACACATACAGCAGACAGACAAATGTTCCCCGGACAAACGCATGACAGTCCTGAAGCTTTTATCACCAGCCCCAATCCTACTTGTACCTGCTTAGACACAACTGTAGATTCTTAACACTGTCGCTGCACATAACATAGGAAAATGGCCACCTCGCTCCTGCTCCCATGAGCACTGAGTCACATGCTTTGGGCAACACCCAACCTTGGACTGTCTTGACAAGTAGTAAATAGTGTGCTCACTCCAAGGCAAGATTCTTTCTCCCCTCTCCATTTACCACCTCTGCTTACCTAATCCTCTAAGCCCCTGACCCTGCTTTTCTCCTGAGGCTTAGGGTTATCTGGCCAAGTAAATACATGAGTAAGCTGGGGCCTCCAGGGAGGATCAGACCAGAGAAGCAGAGAAGCAGAATTGTGCAGTGAACAGTTTGATGGTCTTCCTATAACAATATGGCAAAACAACAGTATTTCGAGTTCCCCTGTTTATAGAACAAATAAGTAGGCTGCAGGCAAAGATAATTCATTATCTTAGAACTTTTCTCTGGCAGTATCTGCCCTGTGTATAAGACCAGGCAGGGACAACAACTTGTGGCTATAGCTACTGTCCCATTCCTTTGCCACAGTTTTCAGTCATGCCATTGCCATACAATCCACACTACTCCCTTCCACCTAACAGGAAAAGTGTAGTTCTTCCCTGCATTACAGACTTGTAAACCTCTGGATTGAGCAGGGTGCATTGGAGTGACATTATCTAAGCACCTTGGGGCACTGCTGGATTATAGAAGTGCCCTGGTTACATTAGTCATGAGGGTAGGAAACAAACAAGTTGGATGCCAGGATTTCAGTGGACTATTTGCTGGGTATTACTGTAAAGAAGCACAGACAAGACCAGGGCAATGACTTTGTTGGAACTCTGCAAAGAAGCTGAAGAGGCAGGAGAGTCTCTGCTACAGAACTGGATGCTGGATTTATACCCATGAGTCTTGGGCTGTCTGCTTTGCAAAAATAGAAGTGTCTAAAGTCATAATGCCTTTCCCTCTATCCTCTCTTTTTCTGCATAAGCAGTCAAACCCTGCCCCTCATTCACACAGGCAAGAGTTCAGATACTGACCCTCATCTGTTTGTTCTCTCTCTCTCTCTCTCTCTCTCTCTCTCTCTCTCTCTCTCTCTCCTTTTTTAAGACAAGATCTTGCCATGTTACTCTATAGCCTAAATTAGCTTTAGAACTCACAGTCTTCCTACCTCAGCCTTCAAAGTTCTAGGATTACATGCCTTTACCACCAGGCCTAGCCAGATCTTTCTATATTACTGAATAAGAAAGTGTTCCTTAACTCACTATTACACCGTTTCTGATGTTGGATGATCTAAAACCAACAGTGAACTCATAGATATTTTAATCTATTCAAACAATTGAGTCACATACTTTCCATTCTTAGAAAGCTCATATGATCATTAGTCAAGAATGGCAAGCTGCATGTTTCTGTCACCATGTTTTTCCTACCCCTCTGGGGCTGTTTAGCATGGATTGTCACAACTCAAAGAGAGGGCATTGGAAAAGCTTGACCAGGCCTTGGGTAGAATCTGGCTTTCTGCCTTTACGCTAAAAGTTATTTACCTCCCTTGAGAGATTCCCTGGGGCAAGTATCCGCCTCAGAATACCCCAGAAGAATTCCACCAAGATTAAGACATCTGGAATTAGAGTTCACTCTTCTGAGTCCTAGCTCAGAGTGTGAGTAATAATAATGTTACAATACTTGGGGCCTATGGAGCTCTACACTGGGAGAAGCCCCGCCACTATCACAGAGATGTTGCCCTGATGGAAGCCAGCAGCACCATAGTGACCACCACCAGTCCATGGACATTCATGAGGCAGCCCATAAGGAGGGTCTTCAGATCCTCAGTATCTATGAAATAGATATGACTATTGCTTCATTTCCTGGATAGCAAATAAAGCTTCCAGACATATAGTTACTAAATGCTCACCCAGATCTCAACTCCAGAGGCTCCACATCTGACACCCATGCCTCCCAAAGAACCAACTCTAGAAGTAGATAATTGGGTTACTCTAGGACCTGGGATAATATTAACAACAAAAAGTCTAGTGTGCTATTTTTCAAGTCAAAAAACATATCCAGGGTGGCTTCCTGACTCATACAAAGTCATGTGGCCAGCCTTCTGTACCCAGCTAGAGCAAGTCCCAACCCCCAGTGCCTGCTTCATAGGGCCCTTTTCCTGGTAGCACACTGTGAAAGAGTTAAATGTTTATTTTTAAGAGGTTCTAAAAATTATTATTTTATCTATTAACCTTAAAAGTTAAACCTACTTAGAAGGAATGGCATATATGTCCATGGGGGTTTGTGTGTGTGTGTGTGTGTGTGTGTGTGTGTGTGTGTGTGTGTGTGTGTTGTTGTGTTTGAAGAATATTTGATTAAACTAGAAAAGCCATGTGGAACACTCAGAAAATAGTAACATGGAACACACAGAAAATCTAGGTCCCTGATCTCACTCGGCACCTTTGAGTTGTATTCTTTCACCAGTCACCCTAGGCCTGATGCTGTTGGCATCTCTTCACAGTGACAGAGCTGCCTGAGCCCTCACTCACTGTGCACTCAGTTTCCCCTAAGTCCCCATGCCCAACTTGCCCTCTTAGCCTCCCAGCTACTGCACATGCCTTGCACTCAATATTTCTCCCTGGCGTGGAAGCTGGCTTGGCTGCTGCATGCCTCAGGGCAAGTCACTGATTATGTGTACAAAGGAAGCAGGCAACTTCAAAATGCCGGGACTGCAGCAATGCACTCCTGTACCCCAGTCTTCTTAAATACATACTTTTTATCCCAGCACCATCAGAAACAGCTGGCCATCCTGAACTGAGACTGTGATTGTGCCATCAAAGGACCCCACCTTCCCAGGCCCTATCCAACAAAGACTTGAAGACTGAACACAGGCTTTCTGTAGATGTCTTCTGACAACTTCTTCCACCTATACCACCTGACCCTCCCCATCCACCGCTGGAAACAGCATCCTTTCTTGTCAGGTTCACTAATAGTGTGATACCCTGGGAAGGTTCAGATTTCTTCCCTTAGAATTAACACTTACCTTCTGATCCCCCATTGCCGTTTCATTTAGAAATTTTTAGCAAACATTCAATTGTACCAGTCTTATTCTAAATACAAAAATGACATTCATAGCAACATTTTTTATCACACTCCTTCTACAAACAAGTGAAACCTCCAAGAGGTTAAATAACTTGCCCAACATCACAGCTAGTAAATGAAGCTTGGCTTTTTAACCCAAAGGCATAAAATTCCCAAAGGGAAAGTGCTTTTGATCACTGAGCTTGCCTTGTGATCTGCCTCAAGTTAGATTTCTGATTGTACATGTCTTCTCATGAATGTTACAATCATATCTCATTCCTCTGTGTCTGCCGAAAGACGTAGCCAGGATTCTGCTCGTCTCTGGCTTTAAGACTATCCAAATAGTAAAAGAGAATGATCTGGAAATTCCATGCCCTAAACTAAGACATTAGCTAAGAGCTTTGCCACACTGGGGATGCAAAGTTGAAATGCTGATCTCGAAAGCCTTTGCATCTCTCTATCAATCAGTTCAATTTAGATATTTGTAAAATATGGATGGTAATCTAGACTCTGCAGAATTAATGTACAGTGGCATGCTCTGCCTTCCTCACAGAAGGAACTAGGATGAAAGAGACCAGCTTGGGCCCTTGCGGATTATTTCTCTCTCACACAAACCAGAAAGGGCTCTCTGTATGGAAGCCACATTGACCTTGCAAATGAATGTTTGCAAACTGTCTTTGTAACTCCAGCCGTTTGCTTTAAGTTCCCATTTAGTAGTTGGGAACATTTTATCCACCACATGATCTAGTGTCCACCAGCACATACAGAAACAGCCAGAACAGGCCTGTGACTTGCACTAGATCACAAATCTAAAATATGAACTCGTTAAGGTGATGACTATGTACAGAGATTTACCATGTGCCGCTCTAAGAAGATACCTCACTAATGTACTTTGGAGCCTGAGTTTATATGCTAATAATGGTGATATTGCTCAGAAGGTGTGTGAGATGTTTCTTTAAGGTATATTCAGAGTGTGTGACATGTTTTTACTGAGCTTGGGGATGGTAAGCTCCCTCCTTGGCCAGAACTTGAACTGGGGGAATTGCTAAATGCCAAAGCCCCCTTTCTTGAACAGTCACATAAGAAAGCAGTCAGAATGGGAGTGTTTCTTGAATGCCTACTAAAGCTGGCTTCTGCTGTTCTCTGGATCCATAGTCAACTGAACAATTACAAGAGAAGAGCCAGATAGAAAACCAGGGGTAGGCCATGGTGCCTTTACACAGAAGCCCTAGTGGATGAAAAGGAAATTTCTTTATGTTATACAGTTCTTCCCTCAAACTAAAACTCTATATGCACTCCTTGTGAATGCTTGATTTACTGTCTATTCTTGAAGCCTTCAAGTGCCCCATTACCTGGTGGCTACGTGAATCAGGTCTGGAAGGAAGTAGCCAGCCCATGTTCCTTATATACTTATATCTAAGTAGACTGACCTTATCAGTATATGTGAAATGTTTTAGGATGAACAGTGATCAAATGAGACTTGCATGTATATGTCTATAGCCTAGCCATGATCTTAGCTGGGCCTAAAGGCTCCTGCCCATAATCCCAGCACTCAGGAGCATGATGAGTTTGAGGCCAGCCTGAACTACATGGCAGATTCTAAGACACCCTGGACTACATCGTATGACCTTGCCTCAAATAAGAGAAGGAAGAGAAAGAAGAGGGGAGGAGGGACCTTATATTATACATGGAAAAGCCAGATGAGAGGCATGAGCAGAGGTTAGCAGCTTTTTCTATGGGAAAAGTCAACAATGGCTTCAGAATATACTCTCCTCCTTCCCCACTCCTCTTGCCTCCCCTAGACAGGACAGCTAAAATCACTTTAGACTTCCTACTTTGTATCTGCTCCTGAAGCCAAACCCTAACAAAACCTGAGAAAGCCACTGGCTCCCTGAGGTCTACACTCCCACACAGCCTTACAGTTTGACTTGAGGCCTGGCTGCCCAGGGAGTTCATTATCTACCCTCGCCTTGCCTTCTTCGTAGAGGGAACTAGAAGCAAAGAGGCTAGCCTGGGCTCATGCAAACCACTTTGCTCCCTAAGCTTCTATGTGAGGATACAATTCCAAGAACATCTCACTCAAACCAAATGAACGTTTGGAAGGCTTCCTGGTGGAAGGAAGGGCTCTCTGTACGGAAGCTGCAGTGACCTTGCAAATGGGTTTGTAAACTATCTGTGACTCCAGTTGTTTGCTTTAAATTGCCGCCCAAGAATACAGAATCATCTTTCTCCCTAATTCCAGTTGGAAGTACATCCAAGCCATACAGTAGGAGACTGGACAGGCCAGCCTTTCTCCTCTGTGTCATCATCTTGTTTCTGAGGAGAATTGTTTACAGGAAAGAACAGAAGCGGCACAGAAGCTTCGCCTCATTTTCCTCTCATCGTAAACCAAGGCTGTCACTGCTCAAGACCTCTCTCCTTCTCTTACTAAACACTCTGCCTCATCTTCCCAGGCTCCACAAACTCTTATTGTCACCTAGAATCCAGAGTTTAAACTCATTACTTAAGAAGGATTATCATTTTTGAGGTCTTAAGTCAACTGGACACTTGGCTAGACCTGTTTATTGCATCGTATCTTGTGATTTCCAGACTCATCTACACGTGGGATCACATGGGAAGCTTCAGGAAATTACAGTTTCTTCTGTCCCAGCACAGAAATCCAGAGATAGAAATTGAGAAATGTGACCTGGGATTTGGGGTCTTTTTAAATAAACCTTCCAGCTGATTCTAATGTGTCGGCAAATTTAAAACCAATAACTTCATCTTAAGACACTCTGGGCAAGAATTGTCATCATCCCTTCTTGACAGATGAAGAACCTGAGGTTGCATAAGCAAGTTGCAAGGCCCTCTTCCAACTCATATCAACCAGATTCTGCTGTCTGGTTGGGCTCCAGAAGTTCCTCCGGCCAGTATGGGCTACAGGCCAGGGAGCTTGTTGAAAGTGCCAATTCTTCAGACCCTCGGAATTTGTTGAGAATTGCCGCAAGGAGTTCTGATATGTGCTAGAGTTTAGAACTCTTAATATAACCATGTCAGGATGCACTCAAGGTCAGGATGATGTACTCCCAGGGCCGGGGGAAGTTGCTCTACTCCCAGTGATATTATGACCTCAATAAACATGAGATTATCACAAACTGTGAATTAAAAATGACTCTACTTAAAGATGTCTTCCCAGTAAGTTCAAGAGCCTCACAGTCTAATGCTTTCTGTGTTTTAAGTTAGTGAATTTTAGAGCCAAAGTTAACAACCCCTTGGGTGTACAGACTACATCTCTCCTGCAGCCAAGTATGGTAATGAGTAGGCAGTAAGGCCCAGTGCCCTCTGTTTGATTAATGGCCTGATAGAATCTGCATAGGGCACCAAAGTAATCAGAGGACCCTGGAAGTGGCCTCATTTCTATGCTGGAGGCTGTTGCCATACATGATGAAGATGCGTGGGAGGCAAGGCCTCTACTAGATGCTGGGCAAATACCCTCGGGCTACAGAAGACAGCTGGCTTGGCACAGGATCAAACAGGAGCATTGGGTTGTGTGAGGCTGGGGATCCAGCAGGTGCCTCAAAACACTTTGGTTTCAACATCTCTGTATGCAGAGTCAGAGCCAGGAGGTAGCCACCAGACTCTCATGCTGCAGTTGTACAAAGTCGTCATCCCTAATGAAATATGTTTTCTTTCCTGTTCCTTTTTCTTCAAGCAAAATAATAACTTGACACAGATCCAAGCAGTTAAAAAGATACTTAGAAGAGCTCAATTTAGAAGGATTTTTAGTAGGCTGAAACAGATGTGGCAAACCATTTCAAGATACTCTGGGAGACGAGTTGGAAAAAACTGGATTCTAAATGGTCCCTCTGCCTTTTCTAGACCTGCCCTGACAGGTGCTGGTGTATAAGATTTGAGGAATCTTTCTGGAAGGAAGTATCTTTATGCTTCTGTTTTCTTAGCTGCCTCTGGATTAAATCACCCTAATGGTTCCGGGCCAGCTCCCGACCGTGCATTTCAGAGGAGGCCACTGTCCTTTGCCGGGAGAGCGGATGCACCTGTTCACCACCACTGTGGCTGTAGTAGAAGCCCTTGACTTTGGAGCTTCTCAGGAACTGAACATGATCTAGCATAGAAGTTCCTGCCACCTGCCTACACATGGAGGCATCCCACTGCATCTCACTAGTCACAGAGCTCTGGAAAACTGTGCAGTAAAACTGGGTCAGATTTCAGATGCAGTAGGGACTGGCATATGGAGACTGTCCAGAGGAGAAACTCTGACCCTCAGTCCATGCTGGCAGGCTTTAGCTCCTTGACCCCAAGGCCTTGAAGGCCCCACATTCATGTTTATTAAAAATTCCCAGGCAGAGTCTAAAGTAGATGAATAGGCAACCATACAACAAACTGTTCTATACCTACTGCACCTGTAGTTTGTCAACTAGGATACACCAGATAAGTGGGGTTTATTAGGTTAAAGATTCCTGGTATAACACAGGTTGGAGGTGCACCGTGTGTGTGTGTGTGTGTGTGTGTGTGTGTGTGTGTGTGTGTGTGTGTTATATTGTTCTATTGTGCTTTCCACAGAAATACTCTTACATGTGTTACACTGAGTTACTCCATTTTAAAATCACACATTCATACTGAATTTGTAGCTTTACCCACTACCTTCTGGTTTCATAACTTAAGACACGGACAGTAAAGGAGAATCCACTGTGCATTACATAAGCACCCCTGTTAACCACCATGGACATTCTATAAATGAAATCATGGCCACCCTCAAGTTAGAGACCTCTGCATATATACCATCTGATCAGACAGACTTGGCATCTACAAAATAATTGCTGGTCTCTTTGAATCTTGGGTATTTTAGATATTATTTGGGTATTCATGACATATATTTCTGAGATACTATAGGTAACATCTTCTAGTAATGTCACAGACAGCGTTTCTAGGCAAAGGTCATGTAAGGAGGTTCCCAATGAGATTTAAAACAGCATGGGATCAAGCCCATTGTGGTCCCCGCTCCACTTGCCTCAAACGTTAACTTGTATATTGTCAACGAAGTTTAATAAGGATTATCTTGAACTCGCAGAATGTTTCAAACATTTAGAGGCAGCTAGAGTCCTAGCCAGCCACAATCCACATTATAAACATTAGTGTGACTAATTAGTGTGATTAGATGTTTGCCTTCTGAAAGGTCTTCTTAGCCCATAATCCTTCCTGAAATACTTCCCAGTCTTGGATTTGCCTTCTTACACTGGTCCTACGTCTGTCTGCATGAAATACAGCCCTGTGTAGCCCCTGCATATTTATCATGTATAGGGCATGACCTCCAACTGCTGCAAGGATCTGAGAAATAAGCAAAATAACCCCTTTCCAAACACTGGCTGACAATAACCAGGTGTTTGAAGGATCTCATCCTTGCTACCAAATATGCTCCTTGGGAATCAGTGAGAGTTCATACCTGTGGATAAAAGTCTTGGGTAGCAGTGGGAGTGGGTAAGAGTGGGGTTTTAGCATCTAACATATGCATTAAAGAATAGGGGAGACATCGCCTGGAAAGAAATGGTTGAGAGGCCATTCTAAACAGACAGAATGGTTTTGGATTACAGTCTCTTTTAGGATTAGGTTAAATGCTTGTCCTTGAACATGATTGTAGATTAGACTGAAAATGCAAGTTTCCGCCAAATGTTTTAAGTCACTTACACCCCAGATGAGACAGACAGAGCTGGAAAGCAGCAATCATGAGACAGTACAAGTCAGAGTTGGGGCTGGGGTGGGGGGAGTTCTACTTAGGAGGTGGCGTCTAGATCTTGTCTGTGTAGAACATTCCTGCAAGAAGACCCCAGAGCCCAAACTTAGATTGTGTCAGAGGAAATGTATAGGACACAGAAATTGCGTGGGGGAGGCATTTCAGAGAGATGATGGAGTTTTATATGGCCATACAGAAAAATGAAGTCATTTCATTTGGAGGGAGCATTGTGTCAAGTGAAATGAGCTAGACTCAGAAAGACAAATTCCATGCTTTCTCATATATGTGAAGCTTAGATTTGCAACCACACATTGTATATGTATATTAGTATATGTATGTGATGTATATGTGTATGAGAGGGTAGGGAGAAGTAGAAAGAAATAAAGCAGCAGCAGGAGATCTTAAAGGAGGCAGAAAGTAGAGAAGACAAAGAAATGCATCTAATAGAAGCAGAAAGGGCACTAGCGGGGTCAGGAAGGAAACCAGCCCCAAAGCAGGAGGGAGTGACACGCGTGAACAGAGTGTGTAATGACATGGATGTCCGAGGGGGTCAGGACAAAACTCTCTAATCTGTGTTCTAAATAGTTCTGAAACTAATTGTAAAGAGACAGACTATCCCTCACAACCATAAGCACCAATATCAAGAGCCTCTGAGTCTGGTGCAGAGTTAGTTAGCAAGCTCCTCTACCCTCCAGGCAGACTCATTCCATCTTTAGTGTTGAATCGGTTTTTCTCTTCCATCCTCAAAAAAACCCTTAGTCACTTTCTGAAACTTAAGAGTCAAGAAAACTAAAATGTGCAAACTTCCTCTACGGTTTATTCTTCCAGGCCATTTCCTAAGTAGGGAAGGATAGGAAATGAAGGTTTACTATAACAGGATAATGACTAGGTAGGTGGTGCTAAAAGCAACAACAGACAAACTTGCTTTGGGGTATGTTGCTAACTTGTGTGTGCAAGTTTATCCTGTAAGTCACAGTTTGGCCCCCTCACTGAAGGAACTAAATAGAAAGCTAAACCCATAATCTCCTTTGTATTCCTTGCAGGTGAAATGCTGTAAATACTGGCCAGATGACACGGAGATCTATAAAGACATTAAAGTCACTCTGATAGATACAGAGCTGCTGGCAGAATATGTGATAAGAACGTTTGCCGTGGAAAAGGTAAGTGTGAAAGCCGGAGCGAGCTGCAGTAGCCTCGTCAGCTTATCTAGGACCAGGCCCGGACGCAGGTAGGCTCCGGTAGTTTTCCAAGGCTGCGTCTCGCCCTCTGATTCCATAACAGCTCAGCTCCATCCTTGATGCAAACCATTCCCATTTCACAGCAATCTATACTTTCCGACTCAGCCCAAAGACAACGTCTACCGCACTATTTTTATTTTAAGCTGTCTCATCTTTGCCCCTTTCTCTTTCTTGATTCACAAAGCAAAGTTTTCTACATTTAGAGAGATGCCATCCCAGCTTGATAAGTGTGTCTGACCCCTGTTGAACATCCACTTGCGTCTCCCGAAACTGAGTTGACATAAGGGCTGAGACAGCATTCTGGTCCACAGTGCTCCTGGAATCCCTCAGCCCCTTCAGGCTTTCTAAGGCCCAAAGTCCAAAAGAGACTGAAAGGTCCTCAGGGTGGCAGAGATCTCCCTGGAAGCCCCACATGAGGGATCGCCATGAGTCACAGGCACTCTTGCATGAGCCAGCACCTCCTCCATGTTGACTCACACTTTGCTCTCAGCCCTGGGCAAATGCCGTGCATCGAATCTGTCCCACCTCATCCCATACGCATGGATAGGGCTGCTTCTCCGGGAAGCACTGTAGGCCATAACAGGGACTCTCCTTGTCCCCCTCTTTCTGCTGACATAGGGAGGGGCCGGAGGTGAAGCAAACTGCAGTCCGTCCAGAGGAGTGCCACAGGTACGCTGTGGGGAAGGTGGAGGTGACTGAGAGACACTCTACCCCTCAGAGGCCCACAACGCAGACCTGCACAGCTGCTACTCTGAAATTACCAATTTATCATGAATTCGGTCTGTGCTCATTCAGCCAGTGGCAGCAGACCCCTTCCAGGGCTGGGTTATGCCTGACTGCTGGCCTCTTAGCTCCTGGCTTTCTTCTCCTGATTCTATATGGTCACTGTATCTAAATGCACATTTTAGAATAACAGGGGAATCTCTGGGGAATAAGGAAATTACAGGATCTGCCTATTGTCTAATTCACACTGATGACTGGAACTACCATTCCTAGTTTGAAAACCCAAATTTACAACAAGACTCCCAAAGCCAAGAAGGCTTTACTTTACTTAATCTGTTTCTCATACTATTTAGCTTCTTTCTCCTATAGCCTCCCTCCCTCTCTCTCCCTCCTTCTCTCTCTCTCTCTCTCTCTCTCTCTCTCTCACTCTCTCTCTCTTTATAAGCAAGAGGGAGGCTTGGAAACTTCAAAGAATATAAAGTTCTGTTTGGCTCAATTCTTCGAGTTCTAAACCTCACACTTTGATGTTGATTTTTTTTTTTTTTTTTTTTTTTTTTTTTTTTTTTTTTTTTTTTTTTTTTCCCTTCTCGGGCAGGACTGCGAGAACAGCACTTGCAAGATTTCTGTATGGCTCTTGGCAAGAGCACTCATAAATAACTGCATTAGAACAGGCAGTAATAAAAGACCCTGGGTATTTTTTTCCTAAGCCACTGCTTAAACATGAAGTTCTTTGAACAGTAGTCAGCTCTCTAATAAGCTGAAAATGCATCTTGGTTGTTAAAGCAAGGGTCGGTTTGTTTCTCTGCTCGGTTTTTAACCTTTTACTGTGCCTGCTACGTTTCCAGCTGCACAGAAGTGTTCCTCAGACACCCAGGTATTTCAACAAGAGGCAACCCGTGAGGAGATTACGTAGGGAGGAGACCTGTTAATGATTTTCAGACAGGGAAATTGAAGTCTTTAAGAAAGAAAACCCTGCCATTTAACTTCTGTAGAACACTTCGCAGGCTTTGAAACTTTCTCATTAAAAAAGAAACGAAAAGAAGTGGTTAGATACAGGCTTTGGGTTCTTGCAATTCTGTTTTGGAAGCAGGATGTAACAAGGGACCTAAAGGTGAGAAAATAGATTTGGGCTCTTGTGCAAAGCAACCAGATAGCCGTAACCTGGGGTTGATAAATCCCTAGTTTGCATCTGATGGTCTTTTTCTCTTTCCCACATACCTAATGGTTTTATTTAGCATGTAATACCCATCACACTGACATGGCAACTCCAAGGTTCCCACAGACCTCGTCTGCCTTGGCATAATTGAAGCTGGAAGTGACCAGCCTATCCTCTATGCCTACAAGCAACCCTGAGACTTTGAGACAGCAAGAGGAATAATATCCCCTGTCTCAAAGACAGATGCATACTTCATGATTCAGCCAGTCATTACCCAGACATAGAATAAGCCCATGTTGAGATAGGCACAGTGGTCTGATGTAGAGTCTCCCCTCCCATTATACTGCATGAAAACATTAAATGATTTATACTTTTTTATGCAGCATTAATGCTTTTCTAATGAAAACTAAGGAAATGATGTAATTAACATCCAGCTGGGAAATGCTTGCCCTGCAATTGCTGGTTGCTTCTCCATTTCCCCCCAGGAGACTCAGTTGTTCATGTACAAGAAGGAATTTTGTGTCCAAAGTAACTTTCTCTGCTAATCTTGACAGTAATGACAAGATGAGAAGGTAGAGCTTCATTCAGGGAACAGGCTTTCAGGATACCTAAAGCTAACATGCTCCTTGCTATGAAAATCAGTCGGATCTCATGATGGGTGTCACTCTGGGCCTGAAACTGAGCATATAAAAATCTCCTCCCCCTCCCACCTGGAGGACATAAGCATTTATTGCCAAAGCTGTTCTGAGTCACAGGATGTTGGCTCATCAGGTCAAGCTCATCACTGGTGAAATCACTGAGCGTAATTCCAGGGGAGCGAGCGCTCTAAGCGTTGGAAGGCTGAGAGTGACTTGCCTGTCTTCTAATGGGGTCTTTGGAGCTGGCCAAATGTTATCTTCAGTGATGGGAAAATTTGCCTCTTAACTAACTCGGGCCATTATTCTGGTCCCCTGGAGCCTGGTTAGTTCGTTGCACTGTGAGTCCCCGTCTACTTGCCTCTTTACTACTCAAACTTGAGTAGACAGTAGCATTTTCACAGGCGATGGAGTTTTGGCATTGGTATGCCATTGTGTGAAAGATATATTAACACACTGATAGCAAATAGCAAATGAGTCTTATTCTAAATTCCGGACTTTCTTCCCTCTCCCAGCCTTTCCAAGCTCATAACAATAGGGAATTTATTCTTCATTTACGAAACATTTGGGGATGGTTGGTAGAGAATCTGGTAAGGTCCAGGCGTGTTCATCTGTAAAATGTAATAAAACAGAAGCAAGGACTGATGTGAGGACAGTGTAGCCAGTGGATCCCAGATTTACTTGTAGCCTTGGTTTCAAAAGTAATTTTTGTTTTTTCAAATATACCTTGGTGTTGGGAGATGGCTCAGTGGGTAAAGCAGCTTGCTGTGAAAGCAAGCAGACCTGAGTTGAGATCCCCAGCATCCATATAAAAGTGTGAGCCTACCACCACAATATTCAGAGAACAAGGAGAGGTGGATCCTGGGAGCTCACTGGCTGTCCACAGGATCTGAACCATCAGGTTCAGGCTCAGTGAGAAAACACATGGAAAGTAACAATGAAGGGAAATGCCCAGCATCCCTGTCTGGCCTCCCTCCATACATGTGTGCCTACACATGTGTGTGAGTCCTCCATACATGTGTGCCTACACATGTGTATGGGTCCTCCATACCTGTGTGCCTGTGCATGTGCCTGAGTAGCTGCACACACATGTGCACAGTAATACCACATAGTGGTTTACAACTGTCCTTAGCTCCAGTTCCAGGAGACTCAGTTCCCTGTTCTGAACCTCTGTGAGCACCAGGCATGCACACCACGCACTTGCCTGCATGCAGACAAAACACTCACACATATAAAAATAAGTAATCCTTTTAAAAGGTTAAGAAGAACAAATTAAAAGCCAAAATAAACATAAAGTCTTTTTCCTTTTACCCCTTTCAGCTCAGTATCAGGCAGTGCCCCGCCTTCCATTCACTGGTCAGAGAATCCCAGTAAAAGTGCTTCTTGACTCTCATGGTTTCTGACACACATTTTTCCACAGAGAAAATGCCCACTTGAAGACAGGATGAGGCACCTTCATATTCCCATAGCTCTGGCAGCCTCAGCACTTGAAGTGTTTATAGTCACAGAATTGCTAGCATCTGAATGAATGGGCTACACATGTGCTTAAACAAAAGCGACCTAACTGAGCCACAGATGAAAACATATTGGAAAAGAGTTCTAGTTGATTCTTTCGGCGAACATGTTCCAACCCCTGACAGTGTACGGGCTCCATGTGAGCACCTGGAGCCAGGACAAGGGTCTTAACATTCCAATAGCTGCCAGTAAACAGCTTTTAACAGTCTGCTTTGTACAAAAGGACTTCCGAAGAACCAGAGAGACCCATTCATCTCCAGAATTGCATGTGTCAATTAGCATGTCCCACAGACACCACCTCCCCTTTCACACCTATAAACAACGTCATGTCCTAAGCCTACCAGATTGCATGGTACAGCTACAAAGGCCCGTCTTCCCCAGCCGTACACTCGCTCACAGAAGCTTTGTATCCCTGCTTATACTAGCTTATCCTTTCCTTTCCTTTGTTCTCCCCTGCTGCTGTGGCTGACCATGGACTGCAGAGAGGCATTCACGAAATCCGAGAGATCAGACAGTTTCACTTCACCGGCTGGCCAGACCACGGCGTCCCCTACCACGCCACTGGCCTGCTGGGATTTGTCCGGCAGGTCAAATCCAAGAGCCCACCCAATGCAGGCCCACTGGTGGTACACTGCAGGTAAGGAGAGCTCCCCAGTGCTTCCTCATGGATGCAAGGTGAACTGGTTCTGGGTATGGGGTTTCATGGAGATTCTAGAAACCTCATCCATTCTATAAGTGAATGAGGTTGATGCTTAAGAAACTAGAAGCCTTGCGGTGGCCCTTCCCCTTGGCTGACAGACTCCGCTCTCCGCACAGTGCTGGAGCAGGAAGGACGGGCTGCTTCATCGTCATTGACATCATGCTGGACATGGCGGAAAGGGAAGGAGTGGTGGACATCTACAACTGTGTCAGAGAGCTTCGGTCCAGGAGAGTCAACATGGTGCAGACAGAGGTACTGCACCTGGCCCTTCATCCCACAGCTTAGTCCCCGGTGGTGTCTGTCCTGCATATCCACCTCCTTGGGCAAAAGAAGTGTGCCAACTATTTCTACCAAATTCCCTAGGAGAAAAGTGCTGTACCTGCCACTAATGATTCCTCTGTGCAACCCCCCTCCTTCTTTCCTTCTTTTGTTTGATCATTCAAAAACAAACCAAAAGGGACTTTTCAAGTTATGGATTCTGGTGCCAAGAGTTTTCCGGTACAGGAATCTGTAGCCATCAACCTACATTCACACAATTGTCTGTGCCAAGGGACCAGAAGAGCTTCTACATTAAGCATTCGAGGTTCCAACATTGCTCCTGTTCAGTCTGTCTTTTAAATTAGCTGAGAAGCAGAGCAAGACAGTTCCTGAGAATAGCGAGGTGTGTGCCAGGCCACTTCAGGGTAATCTTCCCCATTCGACACCAGCCTCCTAGCTAGAAAAAGTTCTCCCTGCCACCTGGCATCATGGGACTTTGCCCAATATGGGGTGTTCTGTACCAATTAGTAACACTTAAAGTTGAAATGTGAGATATATCAAGAAGTTGACCTAGGGCCTGGAATCTAGGGCCCATGAGGACAGCTCCTGAAGCAGACTAAAGAACAAAGGAAGAGCCTTATGTGCAGATTTACACACAAAAGCTTACAAACCGTGTGGGGACTTCAACAATCATAAGAATGCCAGAAGTCAAAAGGGCTCCTTCGGTGTCTCTTCTCTTTAGACTAGGAGCATATTTCAAAACATAATGGTGATTAACTTTTTACATTTAATGCTTTAACAATTGATCAAGTATTGAAATGGCCATCCTCTCACTTAATCTTCCTTTTTCCAGAATGCTATTTATAGAAATTAATGATAAGAAAGCCTTTAATATTTCATATAATTGAAGATCAATAATAAAGATGCTGAAACTTAATTAATTCTTGGGAGAATCTCTGCCAAGGCACAATTAGAGGAATAATTTTTACACGTGTTTATTGATGTGGTGATGGGGACCAAATCCAGGGGCTTGCACCTGTGAGACAAGCTGTACATCATGGGGCTACACACGCAGTCCTAGAGAACCCATCTTTTAACTATTGACTGTATGCACGTATAAGAGCTATATTCTACACTTATCAGAGCTTTGAAAATTATCAGAACTAGAACCATTAATTAATGGTTCAAAATAAGTTGTGCCTAACAGTTACAACTGTCTCTGGAACACAGTTGAGTTTCCCTGGACCATTTTTATATTGTGAACTTGATTAGGAAATTCTTGCAACATCAACCAAAATCATGCTCACTCCTTGTCTGAATTTGAGCTCCAAATTCATGGGATCAGAATTAGAGAGGTATTTTAGCTACCATCCCACCTGCTCTAACTGGTTGTCTGTGGAATTTTCTTCATAAAGCTAGCTTTCATCTTCCCCCTAGTCTCAACCAGATGGCATGCCAACTATCGGGAACACGCTATGACACTGGACAACCCAGTCCCCTGGCACAAGGGTCTCATAATGCTTGCTTCTCTGTTGTGAATGCACTGTGCCTGTCAGCTTGGTGACAACACTGTCCCCTCCGTCTCTGGCCCTCTGGGTTCATCTTCAGTTCTCCCCGTCACTAACTGAGTCCGTCTTGCCTCTTCAGGAGCAATACGTCTTTATCCATGATGCGATTCTGGAAGCCTGTCTTTGTGGAGACACCTCCATCCCTGCTTCCCAAGTCAGGTCTCTGTATTATGACATGAACAAACTGGACCCACAGACAAACTCAAGCCAAATTAAAGAGGAATTTCGGGTAAGCAAGGATCCAGGCAGGGTGGGGCAAGGAGACTGGGAGGCTATGATTCTCTTCTTTAGGAAAACTCCTAAAGTAAGCTCTTAGGCCCTTGAACCAACACAGAGCTTCTCAACTTGGGACGTTTGAGGCTGGATGACTTTCCTGTGTAGCCGATAGGGTATTAGCATCCACCCTGGCTTCACTTTTGGTAGCAACACCAGTCCAAACACCTCCAGGGCCAGAATTACTTGGCATCGTGTCAGTAGTCTAACAGAGTCATTTGCATGTCAGATAGCTACCAACCAGCTCCAAGATCCAGGACACTTGGGTCATAATATAACCAAGCATGGACGCAGTCCAGCCATGGAAATGGCTTTGAAGGACTTCATGTGCCTAAATCTTCATTTAGGTAAAAGTTACATTCAGGTTTTATTTAATCTCACCTTACTCCAGACCAAATGATCGTCCAACTTCTTGCCTCCAAGATTTTCAGTAACCTGCTCCAGTCAGAATTAACAATGCTGTGTGCTATGGATCTGCAAGGCCCTTCGCCTCTGCCTCTGGCTGCTATGTGCTGTGTGCAGACAAAACCCAAGGAGGGAAAGAGAAAATGGAGCTGGTAGAGTTCAGGCAGCTGAGCCTGAGACAGTAACCTTGGAGCAGTTCTCTGCCTCATATGCCTTTTAAAGAACCGATTTACCTGTAGGTCCTTTCTGGACCATTTTATCAGCCCACACTTCCTAAGGAGTCTCTCAGTTGTATTGCATTTTCTCAGTTGGCACATTATAACCACACACATTTATGGGGTTCAATACAGTGTTTTCATACATGTATTCATACTATCAAGTCACAGGGAAACATGAAATCAGCCACCTGTGGTGACCTGACTGGAGCTGGAGGTCCCCATCTTTCCCACTTATCCCACAGACTCTCAACATGGTGACCCCCACGCTGCGTGTGGAGGACTGCAGCATTGCACTCCTCCCCCGGAACCATGAGAAAAACCGCTGCATGGACATCCTGCCTCCTGACCGCTGCCTGCCCTTCCTCATCACCATCGATGGAGAGAGCAGCAACTACATCAATGCGGCCCTGATGGACGTAAGTCACTCAGGATCCATGGGAAGGAAATAGAAAATGTGCATCCCTGAGACAGAGCCCCAAGGAGACTGGGAATCCTTATTTCACTCATCTGCCCCCTCGGCCTTTCTAGGGGCAAGCTACCACTTCCAACAACAAAAGAAGAGTTACCATTCCAATGTGTGGTTTTGTGAGAGGCAGAAGTTCCTGCCTCAGGAGCCACCTGTATGAAGTACTCAGAAATGAAGCTCACCTAAGCCACACTGTCAGGTTTTTAACCTGCTGGCCAGAAAACAAAAGGCAGCTATTAAGTCCTCTGGCAGGGAAAGGGGATAGAGTGACAGACAGAATTATTTAGTTCTCTTTCTTCCTAATTTAGGCAGTAATTAACATGGGAAGGGAACACAACTCATCACTTCTTGCCAGTCTGTTTACTTCTTGCTATTCAACTGATGAGAAAGTAAATGGATATTTTCAGTGCTAATGTGTAAATTTTAATTCCACTGGTGTGATACCATAAAAGGGGCTTAAGCTTGTTTAAAGCTCCCGGAGCTGACAAAAGCGTGTGTATCTTTCATGGCAGGAATAAGCAACCGTGTCACCCAGATAAACGACAAGCCAGAACTGTTTTCATTGTGCTTAGTTTTTAAAGTAAAGTGAAACTCCCTCCCCTAAAATTATTAAAATGGAGAGCCAATACATTGCCCATCAGAAGTATAAAAATGGTATAATAATAATAATAATAATAATAATAATAATAATAATAATAATAATGAAGTTCCCATGGTATCAAAGTGAGAACATTTCATCATAGTTTCACAGAATCATTTATTTTTAGTACATTTTGGTATTGACAATGGTGATAGAGTCAACAAGCACTAACCGTGTTTGGCACGTTGTGTCACGTCTCCATGTACACAAAAGAACTCCACCGCCTCCCCTCACATTGTGCTGTATATATCTGGGTCTTTCTTTTCGTGTCTGCAGAGCTATAAACAGCCTTCAGCATTTATAGTCACACAGCATCCTTTGCCAAATACCGTCAAAGACTTCTGGCGACTGGTCTTGGATTACCACTGCACGTCCGTAGTTATGCTCAACGACGTGGATCCTGCCCAGGTGAGTCCAGGGGTTCTTCAGGCAGACCTCAAGTCACAGAGTTAGGTCTGCATGTGCTTTGTCTGTACGAGATGGGCAAGCCGCACAGCCGGTGTTCACAGGCGCTTCGAAGGATTTGGAAACACAAGGATTACAAATGAACATTAGAAACTGCAGAAGAAAGTCACTGAGAACCAAGCAGACAGACTGAAGGCCCAGGATACTGGAAGTAGAAAGACAAGGGTAAAAGACTAAAAAATCTGACAGTGAGTTTTGGGGGCACAGACAGCACCCAAGCTGAACCAGGACTACACATTGCACAGCTAAAAAGAGAGTGAGCCAACCAGCAGAGACAGGGGGCAGGCCTTGGTCTCATGCTTTCAGGTGCCCATGCTTCTTAGAAGTGCTCAGCTGGGGCCTACAAGAGGGAGGCATCAGGGTGACTGTACAATGGAGGCAGGCTAGCTGGTTTAAAGAGAGGCAGCACACTTTGTTGATTCTTTGTAACCATCTTAAAAGAAGCAACACTGGGAACTGGACTGAAACGCTGCAGCTCAGGGAAGTTCTCAGGTGGCCCTTCTCACAGCAGGGAGGAGGAGGAGAGCCACACTGGTAGGCAGGATGGCAGACTTATCTTTGAGAGGTCAGGAGAGTCCCAAGGCCCTTTGGGAGCAGCATCTATTCTCAGCTCAGATTTCACTGCTATGACAGAGGGCCTTGGGGAAGCTTCAAGCTTAGTGTGTATTAAGAAGGAACTTATTTGAGCACCAAATTCATTTGTGTCCATTTGAGAAACTGCTGTTCTAAATAGGGTAGGGGTGCTGGTGGGGGCTCCTGGAGTGTCTCAGCATGTAAACAGGACAAGGCATTTTCTCCCCCAAAACACGGCTGGTAGCTGCTAATGTCCCGTATGCAGCTAGGGTTTTTAATTATGTTGGAGACACTGCATTGTGTGGCTGGGGCTCTCACTCAAAAGCTAGCTGATGAAATAATAATGGTATCTCTTGTTCTTATCCACTGGCTTAATGTCAGTGTTTTAGAACTCTCCTTCCCTTCTCCCTGCTCTCAGAACGAATTGTCTCTGTTTATGTAAGTGCCACCAGTTTCAAGCAGAACTGAGGACTGTCGCTCTAAGTTCTAAGCAGCAGTCAGGTTTCACGAACCTAAGAGCCAGATACAGGGTAGGAGATATGTGTCCCCCGTGTCGAGCCAGTCTGCCTTGTTCCTGATGGGAAGTGCATATGGATAACCTGCAGGTGACCAAGATGTCACGGAAGCCAGGGTGGTGTCTGAAGCTGAATTCTAAAAGCTAACAGTCTGGACTCAAACCAAGCCTTAGCTGACTGGCAGTCAGAGAGACAAAGAGACTTCCAATTCTGTTCAGCAGATAGAGCTCATTTCCAGAGCGGTGCCAGAAAGGCTCCTGGGACTCTTGTCTTTTAGCAAACACTAAACTGAAAGCGGGAACCCAGGAGCTTCGCAGGCGTACGAGGCTCCCACTCGACTGTTTTAAGTATTTATCGGACCAGTTCATGGATGTGTTATGCACCATTTAAGCCATTTTCTACATGGTTTCCTTGGGCAGAATGTAGGACACAGTGTGCCAAGAGCTAGATGCCAGCCCGGGCCATTCATATTTCTGTAGTGTAAATGACAAGCACTTGATCAGTTGCTTGAACTGGGAAAAATCAGCAGAGAGCAAAGCCTGCTGTGTCCACAGAGAAATGGGCAGAACAGCTTAAAAGTGTTTGCTATGGCTTTTACCACCAAGTCAGCTCTCGGCCATCATGCCTGTCAATCTTAACAGTGGGCATCCCTTGGGAATCCAAAGGGAAATAAACATCTGTATACTATAGTTTGACAAGGCAAGTTTAATAACATGTCACTAGGAAATGCTGGGGAGGAAGAAAAAAATTCCATGAAAGCATTATTCAAAAATAAATAAATGTAATTCCTAAATCCAGCAGACCTAGCTAATGGAAAGAATAGTCTCGGCTACCCTACTTACCCTACTTAATCTTTAACGAAGATTAAAGATTTATCATGGATAAAGAGGGAGAAAAGAGAGGATATTATTTTAGTTGATTCACTGTTAACCAAGAATTTATCTTGTGATCTTGAATATATAAATCACATTTTACAACATGTGACAGTGACAACTTAGATCATTTCAAAAGTAAAAGTCATCAAAAAAAGAAGGAGAAGAAGAAGAAGCCAACCCATGAATCCTCCTTTTCGTGGAACATCAATTTGCTCTAAAAGAATGTACTGATACACCCAGCATTCACCAGTTATCAGGAATTAGCCTATTCCCAGCAGTCCCTTGGAAGAGCATGAGTCTTACCAGGTACTCATGCTCGCTTAATTGTCTTCATTTTAGTGGTGGCTGGAGATATCTCCTTGGAGCCCAGGTATTCCTTTTAGCATGAGAGAGACCTTACAAAGGGATACCATGTTACAAAGATCCTTACCGCTGCCTCTGAAAGCCTGAGTGCACCCGGCTAACACATACTTTTAGAAAAAGTAGCTAGAGGATCAGGAGACAGGCTACTGAAGAAGGTTCTGGTTTCTGAGCCTTTTAGGAATGAAAGGAACTGAAGTTCAGAAAATTCTGTCGATGCTGACTGTATCCAAACCACTGTCTAATCAGCTCTGTAATTCCACCTGTTGTTGTGTTCTGGGTTCAGCTATGTCCACAGTACTGGCCAGAAAATGGAGTGCACAGGCACGGCCCCATCCAGGTGGAATTTGTGTCTGCAGACTTAGAAGAAGACATCATCAGCAGGATTTTCAGGATTTACAACGCCTCCAGAGTAAGAGCCAAGCCAACTGTGCTTGAACTGGGTTTCGCTTTCATCTTACTGACATCATGTTGGCATGCCTACTCTATGTATATCAGGCTCTGTTCTAGGGTGTTGGAATGCCTTGGTCAACAAAACAAATCCCGGGCCTTATAGGGCTTATATGCTAAGAGGAAGCTTGTTAGAGAGTTTTTAACATGTTAAAGCACAGTAAGAAAGACTGTTCAACACTGTAACAGAGTAGCAAATGCTACTTGTTTAACACTGTAACAAAGTAGCAAACGCTACCTGAACCCAGCAAGGGGAGTGAGTGAGTCTATACTGGAACAGACGGGGGTCAGAGGTCGGCAGGTGAAAAATCGGGACAAGGGGGATTTGTGCTGAAGATGGGCCTGGGAGCCCATCACTAAGGCATGGTAGAAGCTAAAGAACTTGATCAGATATGGAGTGATCCCTTATTGGAGGGCAGGACGATGGCTAAACTGACAGAGTGGGAGTTGCAAAAAGTGAATTTTACAAAGGATTACAAAGATGGGCCCCAGGATAGGGTCTTGACTGAAACAAAGAACCTCTATCAGAAGGCAACGAATAACAGGCATAACAGAATTATTATGGAGTGCCTCAAAATGACAAATTTTAAAGGGAAAAAAAAGTGCTAGGTTATGGAGCAAAGGGGTCACTAGACCTCATTTGCAATGGGCATTCCATGTGTGCAGACACTGAGGAAGGGAGGAAGTGGCCAGGAGCTCTCTAGAAAGACAGCTCTCAGGCAGGAAGTGGCCACAAACGGGCTCTATGGTGGGACTGCACCTGTTGAGTTCCAGGTGCAATAGGACATCAGTGAGCTAAGGCCGGAGGCACTGAGGGTTGAAGCACAGGAGCCTGCAGGGCCTTCCCTGCCACTGCCAGCTGGCTCTTGCTTAAAAGCAAATGAAGATCAGCTAAAGCTGTTACGGGGTTTCCAGGAGGAGTGCGCCACCTAACAATTGACATCTGGAAATGGACACTCTGGTTCCTGCCTTGAGATCAGACTCTGAAAGACAGTCCGGGCATCTGTGAGAAGGACCCAGGTGACAGGTGGCAGCGGCAGGGAAAGCCCTGTCAGGAGAGGTGGCAGTTGGGAGATACAAGCAGTACAGAGCCTGCTAGAACCTGAAGCTGGATCCCAGACAGTCAAGGTGGTCACCTTGATGTGGATCCCAAGAAGTGGTGAGAGCCTCATTAGTTGGGGTTGTTTGGCCCATGGGAAAGACAGATGGGGAAAGCAGTAAGAAACTGAGCTCAATTTGGAACACAGTAGGTTTGGGATGGCTGTTGATCCCTGAGGCTGGCATTTGAGTATACGAAGGTGTCATTCAGGGAAAAGCTCTAAGTGGTGACTGACTGGAATCCACCAATGAGATCCAGAGGAAAAGCAGGAACTCCAGATCTGAGCCCAGAGGCTTCTATCAGCCCAGGTCTGGGAAGAGGAGAGGCTGAGGCAGAGGAGGAGAAAGAGCTGACAAGGAAAGTGTACCTGAGAGACCTACCTGTGCCAGGAGGGTCCTTCCAAAGCTGAAGCTAGCAATGCTTTTTAATTTCTACAATCCTATTTAATTATATGCAGTGATTAATTAAAGATTGATCGCTCAACAAAAGCCCCCATCGTTAAGCAAAGCCATATTATATAGAAAACAGGGCAGAATCCACATCGCATTGAACTCACAAACATTTCCAGGTTATAATTTATCCCTTACCTTTAATTTACTTGTAATTAAAGTGAAGGCATTTTCCACACAATACACAGCATGGTTAATCCCTGTTGCTATTTTTCTCTTGGCTTTTGCAAAATCTGAGCACTCTGCTCTACTCTAGTTTATCGCTGGGCTGTCACTTAAAACACCTGGATCTTTATAACCACCTGAGATTAAAGTCATCACTCTCCAGGCCTGCAGAACCACCCTTTGTTATGTGGTGGCTTGAGTCTCCTTAGTAACTAATGCCTTGCTCTGATGGGAAGATCAAGTGAGAGGAGTCAGCCCAGTAAGGTAAGTCAGGCTTCTTCCTCCACTCCCTTATTGGTGCCCTTGCCCTCTGCAGCCCCAGGATGGCCATCGGATGGTTCAGCAGTTCCAGTTCCTGGGCTGGCCAATGTACAGGGACACTCCGGTGTCCAAGCGCTCCTTCTTGAAGCTCATCCGCCAGGTGGACAAGTGGCAAGAGGAATACAATGGGGGCGAAGGCCGCACAGTCGTGCACTGCTTGTGAGTATTCCAGGAGCTCTCACCTCAGGCTGCATGTCCCATTCCTCATGCAGCTCGCCGTCCCCCTCTGTACATACAGAAGAAACAAGTAGTCCCACAGAGTTCCATTTAGTTTGCCATTTTAAATCTAAGAGTCTAGTCCTGGTACCTGGGACTCTGAGCTCTTCCTTCTTGTGTCTTCCTGGCCATGAGGTAAGCATCCTTCCTTTGTCACATGCCTGCCTCACTGGTGTGCTGTCTCCCCATGGGCCCAAAGCTACAGGGCCAGCCAGTCATGAAGACAGAACTCCACAGCTGTGGGCTGTCACCTCCATATGAGCTGTTTATTCCAGAGTTTGTTACAGGGACTGAAAGTTGACAAGCACAGAACCAGTGTCCTCTAAGGGGGACATCTAGGGTAACAGTTGAAGCAGGTGCTAAAATGTAAAAGCCTCCGTCCAGATGCTTCCCAGTGGGACCTGTGCAGTGGCAGTCGCTGGGGAGCTTCAGTAAGCATTGCCTTCAGGCTACACTGAAACCAATTAAATCCCAGTCTCTTCACGGAACCTGGGCATCTGTGCACTGAAAACCCCTGGATGAGTCCTGAATGCTGTCAATGCTGCCGAGGAGAGAGCGCCTTGCTTCCCAGAGCACTTTCGCCCACACTTTCTCATTGGCAGTGATGTACAGCTAACCATCCAGCTGGAACTGGCTTAACGGAATAGGCAATTAACCAGCATGGCAGTCAGGGAAGGTGCTTAGACATTTGGGCCAGTTCAGAGTAGGAACATATGCTGCCTTTCTGAGGAAAATCCTTAGAAGCATAGGACAAGATCATTCCCAGATTGAAGGGCAATGACCTTCTCTGCTGACCAGACCACCCTAAGTTTACATAGCAAGTAGGTGAGGGGCCAGGTTACCCCCGGCTCCCTGCTCTTACCTCAGGCAATGGAAGCCTGAATTCTTCTCACTCCCTTGGAAAGAGTCTTAGGAATATACTCACCCCACCGGCCTCCACCTAAGCCTCCCTGTTCTGTGTTGTGTGGGGGAGTGTACTCATCCCTCACCACAGTCTCCACTCCATTTCCATCCATGGTCTCAGTGCTTCAGAAATCTATTTCATCCCCTTCTTATTTGTCAGAATAAAAAGGGTTGAAGGTCTGCCATACTCAGAGGATCAAGTCGCAGCAGCCTTTTTTCCTTCCCCCTGCCAAGGCAGCTGTCTTCCGGTAACTTGCCAAAATGATAAACACATACTGAAGTCAGATAGGCACACACTATATATTCTCTAGACCTTTTAGGAAATACAGAGTTGGACTTGTAGGGGCAGGAAGCCGTGTACATGGGAATCTACAAGAAGGATGATATTGTCACCATCAGAGGAATGGGCACTGTTCAAACAGAAACGCCCCGTAAGCATTGCTGTGACAAAACAAGAGTCTGCAACATCACTCAGCATGCCATAGGCATCATTCTGTGAGCAAGTAAGTTAAGGCGAGAGTCTCACCAAGAGATGTTTTTGGCTGAGCCTATCAGGCGCTCTGTGAGCCAAGATGGCTTCCTGAAATGAATAAAGGAAAACAACCAAAAGGAAACCAGAGAGAAAAGCTCATGGGTTCAGCTGCTGCTCCAGCCTGCCCCACCCAGAGAAGCACACTTAGTGAGGACGAACGGGAAGGAGCCTGGGCTGCTGGAGCCCATTGCACAAGAATTCCTAGCTAATGTGCAAAAAGAAATAAAGAACCTAAACAATTTTTTTAAAATTCTCAGCAGGGAAATTAACATCCAATTAACTGGCATTAGATCTGTCAGGTTTTTGTTTGAACAAAGCTGTTTTTGATTTGTTTCATGGTCCTGGAGATGGAATCCAGAGCCTTGGGGGTGCCAGGCAAGCACTCCACTACCAAGCTGCAGTCCCAGACCAGTTGTTTATAATCTTAATATTAAAAGTAGTTTTCAAATAGCCCTTCCATATCCAGAGGGCCTGCATCATATCTGGAAGCGTAACTTATTTTGACCCTGGACTAGCTTTCTAACAAGAGCCAGTCCTTGAACCCTCAAGAACAGGTTGAGAGTGGGGATAGGTGAAAGGGAGGGGCATGAAAGAAATATGCCATGCCCTGTGACATCACTGCACCTTGCAGACAACATTCTTCCAAAAGGCAGCTGTGACCCTCAATATCATCATATCACATTCCATGTGGTATCTCTAAGAGCGGGCTGTTTGGCTGTCACAGACAGTGGTGGGCATCTGTCGTTCCTCCCCTACCTGACTTCCCTTCTTATTTTATGTTGGGGCCACCACCCCCTCAAGCTCAAGTTCCCATAATTCCCACCGAGCTGCTCCTTGCTTTCTTTGTATAACATTGGGTGTGATACTCAAGCCTGTGGAGAAACTATTCTTTGCTTGCTTGCTTCCTTCCTTCCTTCCCCTTTCTTTCTTTTCTTTTCCTCTCTTTCTTTCTTTTTTTCCTCAAGCCTACAAGAAAGTTTAAACTGGTATTTTCCAGTATTGGTCAGAAGGGGAAAAAAAAAAACCCACATTTTTGGATGCTGTTCAACAGTCCTCTGTGAGGCATTCTGCATGGTGCAGCGCCACCTATTGGTGAGGGCAGAGTACACCTGCATGAGAGCTTTGCAGATGGAGTGGTTCCTTGGGCCGGATACTCAGGGGAGGGTATGTGGAGAATTCTCTTCCTTATAGATGTCTTGCTGTTTTTAAAATAAGAATATGTCCTCATTCCAAAACTGTGGAAAGAGTGGGTGTGGTCATGAACAGCTGTTGAAACAGGAGGTAAAGAGCCGATGAGCAAGGGCAGTGGAATAATCTGTACAAAGAGCAGACTCAGGAGCAGAGGCAGATGCTCCTGTGTCACCTGACCTGCAGCATGTGACTGCAGGGCAGCAGGGACGCTGGACACATCAACCTCACTCCTCATGTGTGAAGAGAAATCCTTTCAGATGTATCATCCCCAACTGTTGAAAGCAGAGAGCAGAGCTTCCGTAAGAACACATGGGAGGAACTCCTTCTGAGCAGGAAGTCAGCATAGACTGAGTGAGAGAGGGCACAGAATACTCCACCAGGGAGGAACGGTGACACACTAAATTTCACTAACATGGCAAACTCTGTTTACAAGGTGTGCGTAGATAAGGAGAGAAAATATGAGGAAGGGTCTGCAATACACACATCTGCAAACCAGAACAAGACAGCCAACCCCTCAGTGTTTAATGAGAAAAAAGTTGGTCAGGGATCACACGTTAGAAGAGAAAGCATAGCATGTAGCTTCGTGGTAGAACCCTTGTCTAGCACGTGCAAAGGCCTGGGTTTGATTCCCAGCACTGGAGAGAGAGAGGAAAACCTATCTACAGTGATAATCAACATCATTAGTTTGGTTTTAGTGGGAAAATACTCACTACAACCACTGCATGCTCACCAGAATAGCTGAATTTTTGAAGACACAAAACAATGATCCCAAGGGTTGGTGGTGCTGTAGTACTGACCAGGGCACAGCAGTGTGAGGAAGGGGGTCGAGGCTGACCAGGACACTACATGTGAATCTGATGGAGCCAGTAAGTGTGTACATTTTCAAAACTTAATTCCAGTATCTACTGGGGTTATATGCTCAGTGATATTAAACTAGCACGTTAGGCCGATGAGATAACTCCTCAGGTCAAGGGCCTGCCAAACCGAATTCAACCCCTAGAACTCACGTGAAAGTGAAAGAAAGAAAAAAAGAAAGAAAGAAAGAAAGAAAGAAAGAAAGAAAGAAAGAAAGAGAATCTACTCCACAAAGCTGTCCTCTGGCCACCATGTTTACACCTTGTCTCGCCATTCCCTCCAAAAAGAAAGAATGAAAGAAAGAAAGAAAGAAAGAAAGAAAGAAAGAAAGAAAGAAAAAAGGAGAAAGGAAAAAAAGAAAGGTATTTTACAAAGTACTGTTTGTTTCAGAGTGATAGCAGTGTCATGTTTAAGAACAGGTGAAAGGCTAGTTACCTCTTCACAAAAGAAGCTAATGCATTGCAAGTACAAGAAGAACGTTCTAGAAAATACAGATAAGCTCAAAAAAAAAAAAAAAAAAAGAGAGAGTATGCCATACAAACATGGATCCTAATGGACTCCTCATGTGAGAGCTGGAATAATTTGAGGCAATAATAATAATGACTGATCCAGATTTAAGCACACACAATACAGCTTTCAGCTTTTATTTATCACTATATATTAGACCAACCTGTCAAGGTTGGTATAAATAATAAAAGACAAAAACATTTTCCAACGGTAGGAGATCAAGCTACTTCTTATGGTAGAATGTTGAACACGGGATGAAAATATAAAGCCAACATTAGATAAATAACACAGTCATAATTAATGGCTGAAAGCAAGACCCGTCACTGTGTGTGAAAATCAGGGGTGACTGAGGACAATCAGTTTATTTGCACAATCCCAAGGTATCTCACCCCCCGAAATGCATATTGACTACAAAGAGAAGGACAATAACTTGACGGTGAAAATCCTCACCAACACCGTCCTGTGGGTAAGATCAACATCCTGGGACCAGGACACATCCACACATGAATCCCATAGAAGCTGTGAGACTCCTGCTCTGACTCTCTTCACAAAGTCCAACCCCCCATCTCCAGTGACAAAATATCAAAGGAACCCGAACGAAAGGACAGTGCACAGTGGGACTTGGCAGGGACCTTTTCAAACTGTGGCCAGGACACATGACAGGTCTCTCCTAAGCCTTTCTACATTCTGAACTTTGTATTCTACAAAGCAGCCAGCCAGATCTCGTCAGAAGTAGCCATATGAAGAAAGACAAAGGAAAGGTGATAGACAGGTGACACGTCACAGACTGGAAAAGGTCAAAGAGATGTGAGAGACAACTGAATGAAAGATTAGATCCTGGGCCACAAAAGGGATTGTAATGCAGAAACTGGTAACAAAGATGGAGACCTATAGTTCAGCCCACAGTGTGGTGGCACCGTTCTTCCTGACTTTGATGGTGGGTGGTGGTATGTAAAATGTACACCCCTGGTTGGGCAAGGGAACTCTGTATGCTATATTTGCAATGGTCCCATATGTTTAAACTAGTTTGTTTGTTTAAGATTTTAAAAAGCCTTCATGTTTCAAGGATAGAGAAATTCTAGTAACCTTCTTCAAAGGCCAGGTATTTTCACAAACCCCCCTTCTGTCATTAATTTTCCTGACAGATTTCAGATGAGATGTCTACTCAGAAATTACCCCACACTGGGCCCTCCATATAAAAATCAGTAAGGTACCATGTCAGAAATAATAATCAGGGTCACAGATAAAGTGAGGCTTGAACAGTGGGCCACATGCTAAGCCAGCTTGTTCTCTTTGCACCTGCATTCTGACCTTTCTCCAGGGTTCAGACCATATGTCTTGGGTTATATGTGAGAAGCAATGTGATTGCAAACAGTGTCCAACCGTCTCATTTCCCCTGTGGCAGGAACGGAGGAGGCCGCAGTGGTACCTTCTGTGCCATCAGCATTGTCTGCGAGATGCTCCGACACCAGAGAACTGTGGATGTCTTCCATGCTGTCAAGACACTGAGGAACAACAAGCCAAACATGGTGGACCTCCTGGTAGGATGCCCCTCTGTCCTGACAAATAGGGTACCTCAGAGATGGTATCAGATTCCTCTCCAGATTCCACATTGGAACTGCTCACTCAGAGAGGAGACTTGTAAAGCTGATAGTCAATATTCTGTATATTAATTGATGATGGAAATTAATATGGTGGCAGTTATTCCTTGACCAGCTAGTTCCCCAAATAATCACACAGACATTTTAATATTTCAACGCTTAGACCACCTAGCCCCACCCAGCCACATGGATAGCAATACCTTCTAGGCCCATAGTAACATCCTTCTCCCCCAGTGCCTCCTGATGGAAGGCCTTCTTCCTCCTTCTTCCCAGAGTTCCTTTTTCCCTCCCAGGAAGTCCCACCTACTTCTCTCCTGCCCAAAGGCTTTAGCCTTTTATTGACCAAGTAACTAGAGAACACAACAAAAACTGGTATACATGAGAATGTACTCATCTTAGGACAACCAGATCTAGGGGTACAGAAATTAATATCTGAATACATAGAAGTGCCAGACCCACCCCAACAGAGCCTCATTTCCAAAGCACAGCCTGTTGTTTGGTTCATGGGCCTTTTTCTTTTTTCTTTTCCTCCTCTTCTCTCCTTTCTTTCCTTGTTTTCAGAGGAGACTACCAAAGCTTGGTTAAAATGTAGAAATAGTTGAGACTTAGAAGTGAACGTTCTTATTAATTTCCCTTCCTGGCAGTACCTTCCACGTGGCTAAGCACTTAGTCTTAGTGAAGAAGAAATAATCATAGTACAAGAAATGCCAGATTTTCAAATTATAGATTTTATAAATAGCTTAATCGTCTAATATTTATCAAAGCTGTGAATTTCAGTTTGACATACGGAATATTGCATTTAATTATGGTGGCCACATCTGAGAAAAGCATTAAAGGAGTTGAGAAACAGAGAACTAGGTGCAATTATTTTCTTAGAGTATTTCACAAAATCCCATATTTTTTTTTCCTACATGGAGCTGTTAGGATGCCAGCCATGGTGACTCAAGAATATAAATACAGCTTTGCAGAAGAAGCTTTACTTCTGGGTTCTGTGCATCTCTGTGACTGGAGATCTGAGGGGTGCTGGAACACCAGAGCAAGGTCTGGGCAGTGACTTGAAGCAGGGGCGAGGGAGGAAGAGACACTGTGTGCTTAGCAAGCTACACCATGTTCTGTAAACTGACTACAGTTAAAGTCCAAACTGTAAAATGGGGCCAAGAGCTGAGCTCAATTTGATAAAGTAGCCTGAGTTGCATGTGCTATGGGAGATGTTACTGCAGCAGTACTCAGGGCTAGGTAATAGCAGCGACCACTGACCACCAGCTCCTAGAGGCATAGCTAAATCCTACTCAGTACAGGCTAGCTCATATTCCACATCTAAGAAGCATGTGTTATCCAGGGACTCTGGCAGAAGGGCTCCATGACTGGGTAATTGCCCTCAAACCTTTGGGCCATTCATCAGCTCTGCTTCATTCATTCATTTGTCCTGTTTCCCCAGATGTTTGCCCTTCCTTCCTGCCCTGTAGGAAAACCACAGAAACCCAAATTAGATCCCCAACTGTGCTGTTGACACAAACTCTGTGACCTCAGACACATGAGCTTTACAGCTTTAGTGTCCTTGGGTTTCACTTTTATAAGCCAGTGGTAATGGTAGCTTTTTGAGACCAGGCACCATGAAAATACCTGTGTATGTGTCTGGGGCATTGCAAATCAGAGAAGCATCATTATTGAGTGTGTAGGTGTCCACTGGGCATAATGATGCCTTTGTGGCCCTTGGGATACAGGGGCTAGAGAGGGAGACTAACATCCCCATTAATGTGACATTTAGGGTATGCCAAGCCTGGTTTCTAGCACACTACAAATGGTAAGGGGTTTCATGGGTGTAAGAGGGGTGTGTGTGTGTGTGTGTGTGTGTGTGTGCAGACGTCCCTAGAACAAGCTAAAAGCTGTCACATGAGAGGCAGAGTCTTCACCTTTCTGGGCTGAACAGAGAGCAGTCCTAGTCAGCAGTAACCTGAGATGAGATGAGAAAAGGAGATCACCTTTTTCAAGACTGAACCTCAGGGTAGATGATACCTTCAGACTTTGGTTAGTACTTGGGCAAAACTGGCCTGGATAAAAAAATGTCAGTTCCCTCACTGAGTCTGAATTAAGCAGCACATTAGAAGAACACCCTTCCAGGCCTTTCCTGTAATGGCTCTGCTGAGGAGTTCATTTCTCCAGAGCTTTTATCGTCAGAAACAATGAGGATTTTTTTCGAACCAGTGGTTCAGACTACTGACCAGGGCGATTTTTCATGAGATGAATATAGACTCAGACAACTGACCAGAGGGCCTGTACGGTAGACAACTGTTCTATAACAACGGTGGAGTTTGGGTGGTTATGGGTAATTCCCTCCCACCAAAGGAATGTCTTTGTTTTTCTATTGACTTACAGTAGTTCGGCATGTTTATAGGGTGCAGTGTGACATTTCAAAATACAAGTGGACAAGGTGTATCTGTCCCCTCGGGCTTCTCTCTCTCTCTCTCTCTCTCTCTCTCTCTCTCTCTCTCTCTCTCTCTCTCTCTCTCTCTCTCTCTCTGTGTGTGTGTGTGTGTGTGTGTGTGTGTGTTGGTCTCTCTCTCTCTCTCTCTCTCTCTGTGTGTGTGTGTGTGTGTGTGTGTGTGTGTGTGTGTGTGTGTGTTGGGAACTGTCCAAATCCTCTCTGATACTGTTTGGAAATATTTAACTTGTTGTCGCCAACCATGGTTCCTTACTGTGTGGTACAGCTTGGGTAGCCATTCCTTCCACACTGTATCCTGCACAATTATGGATAATTCTAGTTGAGGATACAGGGTCCCTAGGAGTCTGGAACACTGAAGGTCAGCACCAATCTTTTGAGAAGGTCAACGACAAAGAAATGAAGGAAGTTTTGAGATTTCCAAAGAAAACCATCTGCCCGTCTGTCACAGTGACTGTTAGCAAGATAATAGATAATAGCCAGTGACCAGAGGAAAAATGTCACTGTGCTCTTTCTCTCTGGTTTGCAGCTTCCAGAGCAGAGTGGGGTTGTATTTGGTTTATTTGTCATCCATGAAGCACAATATCTCTATATTTTAGAATTCCTAAATGTTGGCTGAAGGAATTAATTAGCTCAGAATGGGGTAATGACCTGTGAGGTGACTACCCCATGTGTATAAGGCTATCTGAGATCTGAGTGGGAAAAAAAGATGGCCAGCCATTAAGAAGAGTATTGAATATGTGGGTTACATATTTGAAGAATGAGCGTGTTCTACTGGCTTCAGAGCAGGAAGCAGCAGTCAGGAAGCAGGGTGAACTAAGTGGGCGCCGATGCCTGGACCCCACTGGGTGTCTTCATACCGCTCATAGGTAGGAGGATACCTGCCATGGTCCCCTCCATCTGGAACCCTTCCCACCCTCATGGGAAGAATATATGTGGATTCTTCCTGTGTCTTTCCTTTTCACTTTGTGGCTCTGATGGCTCTAAATTGCTCCAGACTTTGACGGTTTAGTCTTGTTGTCACCATCCCTACATTCTGGGTCCCCAAAATGAACAAGAAAAACTGTGCCTAGTTAGATTCTGAAGCAATGGCCTTGAAGCTACCACAGGAAAGCTGTCAGGGTTGCTTCAGTGGCAGGTCCTGGCAGGTCCCGGCGGGTCTCAGCAGCCCCTAAGCCTTGCTCTCCTTGCTGGGCTCTGTCTCAACCAAGAGCCTCTAGGAATAGTGTTATCTAAAGGTGACACTAGAAGGTTCCCATCTGCCCACAGCCTTGCCCAGAAGTTGGTGGCTGGACTTGTAACTCCCTAGATATCCTGTCCATGTCAAAGCTGGCCTTTCATGGAAAAACACACTCTAGTCTTGAGCTACATGTCAGGTGGGGCTTCCTACTTCTTGAAATCCAGATAAGATTGGCCAGGTCCATGTACAAAATGGGGACATGACTACCCCTAAGGTATGGCTGAGGAGATTTTTATGTTAGATATGAGAGAGAGTACATCAGAGGCATCTGCGAAGAGAGAGAGGGGAGTAAGAAGGAGATGAAGAGAGACAGAAAAGACATAGAGAGAAGGGACCATAAGAGAGAAGCAGAAGGGCAAAGAGAACTGGAAGGACACATGGTCAAAATGGCAAGGTCATATAGGAATAAGAAGCTAGAGGAAGGGAAGCCTATGGGCTGGAGAAGTTTAGGATAAGAGGCAGAGTAAGAAGACCTGAGAGGAGGCAACACATTAGCATGTAGTTCTCAGCCATCCTAATGCTGTGGTCTTTTAATACAGTTCCTCAGGTTGCAGTGACCCCCACCCTCAAAGTCATATTTGTTACAAATTCATAACTATAATTCTGCTACCATTATGCACATGTCTGTGTTTTCTCATGATACAAAAAGTTCTAACTAGATGACATCATGCAGACAGGAAGTAAAATAGTGCTTATGAGGGGCTGGAAGGGAGAGGGAATGGTCGCCAACTGCCACAAGGTTTCTCTACTGGGTGGAGAAATGTAGGAATTTACCTCATGTTCATGCTCAATTTTGTAAATATTGAAAACCATTGAACTAGTCACAATTACAGCTAATTTAATTTAGGAGTCTGGCTGGGCAATACCCATCCTATACAACAGAGTGAGCCTTCCAGTTAATATGCAAGAAAGAAGAGCCCATCAGTCATCTCAGGTTAAGTACCAGGAGTTGCCTTGCTTCACATCAGCTCAGGAAACAGTGGCTCTCAGCAGTCACTTGCCTATTTCAGATTTCAGCGTGATGTGCAGCCATTTTGTTTCTGATGGTTGAAGACAAGGTCTAACCCTCTGTAGCCACCTGTTGAGTAGTGCTGAAGAATAATTAGTCTCCCTGGCACAGGTCACCAAAGTAACCTACTGGGAACCAACCAATCTCTACCCACAGATATTTGCAGGTAGGGTCCATTTCAGCTCCCTAGTGGGAAGATTTTCATGTCTGAAGGTCCCTGTTGCCATTATGAAACTTGTCTGAGTTTCAAACAGGTGCCTCTGAGAGGGAAGTCAGGTAAGTTGGGCAGACTGTTCTCTTTGAATCTTGAGCAATTGGCAGGATGTGTTTGAAGTGTCTAGACTGACTGAGGCCCCCCTCAGCTTCTCCAGCACAGGCAATGTGTACTGACAAAGGCATAGTGCCCACCCTTCAAGGAATGCCTTAGAACTGCCCTCAGGAGCCCTGGCCTTGTGACTCTGGTACTCAGCCAGCTGCCTGCCAGGACTTTTAAAGAATGTCCTCGGCTTTGGGTTCCATTTCAGAAGTCACCTTCTCCCTCCTCACAGGGCCAGAGCCAGTCAGCATCAGAGAGCCTAGAGATGAATTGCAAGTGGTTCTGATGGGAATAGAACCTTGCTGGGCCCCTGCTCCAGGCAAAGCGCTCCATGCCTGCAGCTACAGCCTGGGCTGGGAAAACTCAGGACCAAGGCATATTTTTTTTCCCTGAAGCACAGGGATAGCTCATGTGGCTTAATTATACTATTCAGAAGCAGGGTGTTGACGGAGGAAACCACAGAAGACAGAGCTGTACCTGGTGATCAAGTGTAATCAGTTTCCAATGTAGGAAGATTTGAGGCATTTACCCAGGTGCTTGGAGGAGGGACATAGCAATTTGTGGCCTTTCTTTGCCTTCCCCTTACTTTTACGATTCAGAAACTGGTCATCACAGAATCTGTGAGGATTGGCAGCTTGCACAGATGGATGAGCTGGGAGAAGGGTAACTCATTCTGAAAATTATAATCATGCCTGAGACAGGGCAGCTCTGGTGACTTCCTGGCAATAGAGCATTAGCAGAGAAACCTTAAATCCTCCTGAGTCTCTGCCTTTCATCATGACCTGAGGCAGCAGCCACAAGCACCTACTAATCGCCTTTGAATGTGTTAAAAGGACCATTTGTGGTAGTCACCGAAACTAATTGCCCAGTTAGATCTGAAAAGAATCATTTTTATGCAATGAGGGATTACATTTCCATAAAAAAAATTATCCCTAGGATTCAAAACAGGAGAAATGATTGAGGCACTTGGTGGCCAATTTGTCAGCCGCTGCAATCTGACAATGCGGCCTTTTAGAATTCTAAAATCCAAATTACTTCTTTTTAAACATTCTGAAAATAAAAGCATCCAGCACTAAAATAATCAATCATAAAATGCAAAACCAGAAATAGAACTTTGCTGGGGTGAGTAATGGTGTTTCCAGTTCAAGACTTTAAGAAAAGCAACCATGAAGAGAAATAGCAGTTGGTTAGAGAGAAGACAGATAGACTCCTCAAAAGGCACTTCTGATCTACCCCCATATCCCACACTGCCGTCAGGACGGTGTATTAGCACCACAGAGGGCTATACAGGTCCTATTACTGCCCCCTCCGTGAATCATGTGGACTGGCACCACTGACACTGGAGTACAGGAGCTTATACCACTGGGGCTGCCAATCCCAGAAATGATTGCTGGTACTGTCACTACAGTGCCAGAGGAAACATGCCACATCAATTGGAGGCAAGAAGAAAACCTCAAAACTGTTCAAGAACTGATGTGTGCCTCCCAGAAGATATCAGATATTACTATATGTCCCTTATTCTCCTTTTGCCTTTACCCAGAATTCCTGTTTTAATCCCAT
Organism: Arvicanthis niloticus; assembly: GCF_011762505.2. Classification (NCBI taxonomy): domain Eukaryota; kingdom Metazoa; phylum Chordata; class Mammalia; order Rodentia; family Muridae; genus Arvicanthis; species Arvicanthis niloticus. Next base: position 50,522,689 of record NC_047678.1, read on the forward strand.
TTTAAATGATCATGTATCTTTATCATCTGAAGTGGAGGATGCTAGTAAGTCCATGGCAGGACAGCAGCAGAAACCAAAACTGTGCAGACAAAACCAAGAATGTGAGTCCCCTAGCTCCACAGATTCTTCTCCTCCAGACCCTGGATTACAGATGTAACTTAAGAATGGGAAGATTTTTCAGTCCACCACAGCAGAGAGGACATAGCAGAACCACCCACACCACCCAAATCCTGATGGCAGAAGTATGTGACACAGGAGCTGTTTCATGAAGCAGAGACCAAGATGTGAAGCGGGCAGTTATAACATCTCCCCTAAAGACCTATTGCCAGCCAGCAACCTCTTCCACCTAGGGCCTTCCTCCCAAAGTAGTAATACTAGCTAGAGAACAAGAATTCAAAACATGAGCCTCTGAAGGGCATTTCAGATTTGAACCATAATGTGTCATTCTCCCCAAAGATACCTGTTCTCATCTCCAGTGAACCCACAGCCCATGTTGGAGACATTCTTTCTTATGTGCTAACACTGGGTTATCTGTCCCATTTCCATGCCTACCTCAAACTTCTCAAAAATCGGGGGCCACGTTAAGATGTTAAGAGGACCTTAATCGATCCTCACGACATTAAAGAAATCCTGCTGACTACAAGTTCAAAGGAAAGCAGGGCCAGGAGAAAGGCCTTCTCTACAAGCCTGGTTCCAGGCATTTCAACCAGCCTTCCTGGTCTCTCTGACTACCTCTTGATGTTCCTACACAAAGCTCAGAATGTTCTCAATACCCTTGTAAAGCACACAGGGACAGCATACCATCATCTATTATTATCCATGAGGTGTTAGTTCCAGGACTCCTTCCAGATGCTCCGTGTGTGTGTGTGTGTGTGTGTGTGTGTGTTTGTGTGTGTGTGCACGTGCCTTATATAAAATGGCATAGAGTTTACAAATACCCAACACATGCTCTATGTGTGACACTGTTACCTCTAAATCACCATTAGATGACTTAGAGACTAAAAAGGCCATACAAATAGTTAATGTACCCTGTTGTTTATGGAATAACAGAAACAACAACAACCTTACTGGTTCCATACAGCTGCAATTCTTTTTCTGATATTAAATGCCATGCAGAACCCAATCATCTTTCAGCTACACAGGACCTCTCAAAGCACTGACACACACAAACACCGCAATTCTCCAGGCTTTGCTGGGGAAGCATCAACAATGAATACACTGTGGCTCAAAACTGTTACTTTCTGACTCATTCCTAGTTCATAGCTTTATCTGTTTGTGTTACAATTAAGAACCCTCACCCACTGTAATTGCTCTGACAGAGGCAGCATTTGCATGTAAGCTGATATTCTCACCTTCCCTTCCAGGATCAGTACAAGTTCTGCTATGAGGTGGCCCTGGAGTACCTGAATTCTGGCTGACAGTATCAGCAGCCCTGCAGAGGAATCCCTTCCTACCACAAAGTCAAGGAGTTCTACGGCGTCCATGACGATAAGAAGAATTGTCAGTATGCTTATTTTGCTTTGCATAATTGGCTCTTTTTAAGAGCCCAAGAAAGTGTTTCTAAAACTGCTTGCACTGCCCAGTTCCCTGTAATGCTGCTGCGTGATCAAAACCCAGCAGACAGTCCCAGAGACTGGACTCCTTGCCACTGGCCCTGTTAGAGCAGCGTAGATACGTGGTCAATCGAAGAGCACAACTATATTCTTATGAAGGAATTTGTACCTTTGGGGTATTTTTTTGTGGCCGTGACCCTTTGTCATTGTTACACCCGAGTGTATGTTTCGTTCTGTGGAGAATGCTACCTGGCATTATGATAATATATTCTTTTAGTTTATATTTGTATTTTAACATGTTGCATAATACAAGATTATATAGCTTTCAAAGACTAACAGATAAAGATGCAATGAACAAAGATACATTGTATGAGTTGTTTCTAGCGGATTTATATGGGTTCTAAGAGAAGAGCTGGGGAGACCTCCATTCAAAATGTAACCTGGTCAGTCACAGACCCAAAGCTTTTCCGTTTGTTTATATTGTAAATATTTTTGATTTCATCAAATTATTTATTCATTAAAAGAATTTTTTGTGACGCACAGTGGGTGACAATCATTTTTACTAAGCCCAAGAAACGACTGATTGTATGATGTTACCTTTTTGTGAATTCTCAACTCAATAAATTATGACCCTTGACCAGTCGTGCTGTATTGCTAGTGTCCCAATAATGGTGGAAGCCACACCCCTCAGACTCCTCCAGTCAGGGAGAGCTTGCACCTGGAACCTTGTCCTGGTCCATGTTTCACTTCTGATAGACTGGTTAATTTATAAAGAAACTTACATTATACATGTATTCAGGCCATTGTGGTGAGAGGCCAAAAGGGCAAGCATGCTCAGGAGAGATGGAGCAAGAGAGAGCTTCTGTAATGAAGCCATTCCTACAGTAATGGCCATAGCCCATTCAAGGCCACCTGTTAAAGCTCAGACCTCCCAAAGTGTCTGAGTTTTGTAAGAGGAGCTAAGGTGGGAGGAGTAAAGAGAGGAAGAGGAGGAAGGAGAGGAAGAGGAGAAGAAAGATGAGGAGCTAGGAGAGAGATGGAGAATGAGAGAGGGGGACATGGAGGCTGATGTTCACTTGACTGTAGCAATCAAAGGTAGTTGGTATATCTAGGTTGGGTATTGGGTTACACCTCTGATTGTAAGGGCATCTTGTTATTGATCATTACTAAATATATAAGCCTTTGGATAATTTAAGCATTAGAGTCTCATTTTCTTACTGGGCCCACATGGATGGTGGGATGATCTGGGCAATGCCCAGCCTTTCAGAGACAGCATGGAAGATTGGCAGAGCCATCGCCCACGCTGGCATCTCATGGGTGGCAGGGCTAGTGTTTCTGGCTGGCCGTGTCTAGCTGTGGCGTGCACATGGCCTCATGGCCTCAGAACATGGCGTCTGATCTAGGCAGAGATGCTGCAGCCTAGACAGTCGGCTTGACTGGTGGCCACTTTTAAATAATTATTACAACAGAGTTTACTGTTTTGGAGTGGGTATTCACATCATAACAGTCTGTCTGCTTGGTGCAGGTAGAGCTCCGAACCCTGGGACTGTGTGGGTGTGGCCTGCCCTATGCTTAGGAAATGTGCTTCAGTGTTTACCTTGGGGTAGAAATGCTAGCTACACAGAATGGAGACAAGGGCCAGAGCAGAAATTTTTTAACCAGGAGTAACAGGAGCCCTCCTGTCTCACCTCAGGCAACCCTTCATTCCTTTTCTAAACCTGAACTATGCTGAGAGAGCAACTTTTACGTGATTATTCAATCAGTATGTTTAATTAAAGCAGGACAAATAGCTAAACTAAGAGTCCTACCACAAGGAAAAGTCGGTGTGTGTTGAAACATGATAGCTAAACACCATGCTCCATTCTTTTAACCGAAAACCCTAGGCAGGGGTACTGTGAGTGGGAGCTTTAAATTTAAACCGTTTCAAGCAGTGTTAAACGATTGCCAGTCACTGATGGAGGCCAGCCTCTACTGGATGACAATCTGCATCAGCACCATCCTGTGTGGAGGTCGGTCCTATCCACACCACGATCTAGGGAGGACTGAATCTCATCTGGGGATGGGGAGCTAAATCTCATTTAGGGAAGCCTGTGAATGTCATTCGATAGGTGAAATGACTCACCTTAGAAAATATTAACTAAAGGCATACTCCTTAGAAGGCTCAAAATTCCTTCAGAGCTCGAGGGAAGTAGAAAGCAGCAGTAGCACCAGAATGGCCTAGGAAAGTGGAGCCATCATCATTAGAGCAAGTGCTAAGAGTACTCCTACCTGGGGAGCTTGGTGACCAAGCAGAGTGAATGGAAGGTGCTTACCAAGAGGACTGAAGTTGATATCAGCATATAAGGCTTTGCTCAACTGAGCAATCTACCTACGCTTCATTTCTACCGATGTTTCCAGACCCTGCCTCACAGTGATGGGACCTTAACTGCTGTGATGGTTTGTATATGCTTGGCCCAGGGAGTGGCACTATTAGAAGGTGTAGCCTTGTTGGAATAGGTATGTCACTATGGGCATGGGTTTAAGACCCTCATCCTAGCTGCCTGGAAGTCAGTATTCTGCTAGCAGCCTTCAGATGAAGATGTAGAACTCTCAGCTCCTCCTGCACCATGTCTGCCTGGATGCAGCCATGTACCGGCCTTGATGATAATGGACTGAACCTCTGAACCTGTAACCCAATTAAAAGTTGTCCTTATAAGAGTCGCCTTGGTCATGGTGTCTGTTCACAGCAGTAAAACCATAACTAAGACATCTGCCCTTAGAAGAAACTGACAGAGCTATGCTTTGAGTCCACACTCAAGGTCTTATACTTGGGATTCTCCCAAGAATGAGTTCTCACCTCTGCTATTCCTCTGTAGGTTCCTCAAAGACTAAAATGATACTTCTGTCTGTACCTCTTAGAAAGTCATCTCTGCTGGGCGGTGGTGGTGCACTCCCTTAATCCCAGCACTTGGGAGGCAGAAGCAGGTGGATTTCTGAGTTCAAGGCCAGCCTGGTCTATGGAGTGAGTTCCAGGACAGCCAGGGCTACAAAAAGAAACCCTGTCTCGAAAAACAAAACAAACAAAACAAACAAAACAAACAAAAAAGGAAGAAAGTCATCTCTTCAGAAGCTAGAAAAGGGGTGGATACTTGCACCCAATGTGTACAACCTGGGCTTGGCAGTGGGAATAGGTTCTCCTGGACTCTCTTCTACCAAGTCATAAGCTCTGTTCCCTAATCCTAGTTGAAAAGAGAAATCTTTGAGCTGATGCAAAGTGACCTGAGATCTTAGTCTAATGGCACAGCCCATTGATTTCCTCAGACAGCCCCTGCATGCCGGGCACGCTCTGAAGCCAGCAAGTCCCTCTCCATTTAAATCTCTTTATCTTTAATCTCCCTTTTAGCAGGAAAGAAAATTTCGGACATTTTGCAGTTTTTCTGGCTTCCCATGGGCCCTGGCAGCATTGCTGTGGCTTGTAACTTTCAGTACACAGAGGAAACCTCTGGCCTTGCAAATAAGAAAGGCTAACTCTCCTTTCAGTTGCACGTCCTCCTCTCTTCTCATATATTCTGGAGCCACCTTTTCTGAGTCTCCCTGAACCTCTCTGTTGCACCATTGTCTGTGGCTTTCCTAAAAACCAGTACAAGAGCCCCGCCCATTGCCCCTGTGAGCAGAGCGTGCCTGTGACCCTCCAACCCTATCCTGTTATACTGGTGATCACTACGAATCTGTGCAGCTCCAGGCCCCAGGACCCCAGCAAGGACTCCTACCTACCACTGGATCTACCACTACTGGGCCCGTGGCTACTTCAGTTACACCGACAAGCTGGGGATTAGTGCTGTCCTGGCCAGCAGCAGAGCAGAATCAGGAATGTCAGAGAGAAGAGGCAGGTCCTGTGAAAAGTCAACGTGAGGAGGATGGTGTCCAGCCCAGTGCCCTGAGCACCCCTGAGAAGGGGGGACATAACAGCTCCACATCATCATTCTTCCTAAACAGGGCAAACACTCACTCTGAAATAATACAATGCAGAGGAGCACAAGAGAGCATTGTGGGAATGGACTGGCCGCAAGGGAAGGAGGTGACCTCAGTCTATAGAAGCTCACCAGCCATGCAGAACAGCTCTACCCACAAATGCAGAAGGAGCTTGTGAGCCAGTGGGGAACAGGTTGCTGCATCTGATTCGAAACAGCAGACCCAAGACATACAAATGTGGAGAAAAGGGAAGTTCCAGGGAGGATGGGACCCTGAAGCAAATGGCTAATTATAACCAAGGAAACAAAACCACCAGCTGCTCCAGGCCCTGTGGGATGGGGTTCCCAGCTACCCTTGCTGGGCAGGGTTTGTCTCCACTCCACCGCCCCCAGCTCACAGAACAGAGGTAATTATCACCACAAGAAGACTCCAACAGAAGCAGAGGTAGGGATCCACAAAAGAAGGACATGACTGGGAACAGTCAACACAGAGTATTGCCAGGACTAAAATCTAAGAAGTCATTGCAGAGCATCTGTAAGAGGGGACACAGAAGATCAGCACTCGGGTCAGTGGTCTCTCTGTATCTCCACCCAGCGCCCCACACAGCAACTCCTCATCTATAGAACTTCTCAGCACTCGCATGGTCCCTACTCTTCACCACTGTTGACAGGATTTAGATCTTCTCCCTCCCTGCCCTTCCCTGTCCCCTTACACCTCCCAAAGCCCAGAGACTGGCCTGGTCTACAGACATTGAGTACATTGTTCAAATCCTATCCCTTCTTTGTAGTCTACACTGAACCTAAACTGCTCCTCCCACTTTTCCTTTGCCTCTGTTATTTTCACTTCTCTGTATGTCTCCTATCTCCACCCCTCAACTAGAGACCTAATTTTAAGCACTGGCCCCAACATGGTTGGTTTTAGTTTTCTTCTTCTCCTTTCTACTTGTATCTCCAATAACTAGCATTAGCATTCAAAGTACTATTGGAGTCCCTTAACTATCTAGAACAACCCATCAAGTATCCACTTTATAGCCACTTGCTGCTCTGTCATCAAAATGGGTTAACCACTGGACAGTGGTTGTTGCTGAAGAAAGAACTCAGTCTACAAAGATAGACTAGATAGAGCCCAATGCCTAGACCACCAAGTCTAACAGAGGAAACACTACCACAAACTATACTACAATCTAGCCTCTTCTAAACTTTACAAATGCCACCCCAGAAAGAAAGACAAAAAAAAAAAAAAAAAAAAAAAAGTGACCTGCATTAAAAGAACAACAATACTCTTAGCCAACCATCTAACTCCAGTGAGCAGGTCGAAAACCACAAGAAACTTGAGAAGCCAAGGCAACACATCTCCTCCAAAAGCTGTTGATCCCATGGTAATGGCTCCCGGTGAAAATGACTTAGAGATGAGATAAAATCTAAATGGCTCAGACAAGCCATTCAGTGAAATTACAGCCAAGAATTTCCCAAACCTGAAAAAAGAAATAGACATGTGAAAATAAGAAGCATTTAGAACCCCAAATAGATGTAAGCAGCAGAGAACGTCTCCATGAAGCAGCATAATCAAGATGTCAAAAATACAAAGCAAAGAAGCAATACTAAAAGCCATAAGAGGGAAACACGACATATTTCAGTCTCGGATAGTAAATGACTGTCTCCAAGGGTTGCCATACCCAACAAAGTTAACTCTTAAAATGGATGGAGAAATAGGAACACTTCAAGGCAAACACAAGTTCAGGTGATTTATGACCACTAAGCCAGAACTGCAGAAAACTCTTAAAGGAATGCTGTACACATAAGAAGATGGAAAAGTAGGAGGAAGAGCACAACAAGAAGAGACCAAGGAGGATAAGAAGGATGGGGACAAGGAAACAGGAAAGAAGATAGTTTCGAACACAAGAACAGGAAAGAATAGAGTCTATGATGGCAACAGATGACCAGAGGAGAATGGGAAGGAATCAGAATGTGTCCAACGCAGCAATCCAGCAACCATCCAACACCACCAGAAGATAAAGAAAATAACATCAATCAACCAACCAGCCAAAACAACAAATAAAATAGTAAACAAACCCGGGTGGCTGAGGTGACTCAGAAGGAGAAGCAGTGGCTGTCAGGTGTGGCAACCTGTGTGTGATCCCCAAGACCAACATGAAAGATGAGGACTGGCTTCTACAAGGTACGCTTTGATGTCTACATGCATGCTGGGGCATGTGCGTACCCATCCACACACACATAAATATACCGTTTAATTAAGAATGAACAATAGCAAACCTTGAATGAAAGCCTTACTTTCCAGTTAAAAGACAAAGACTAACAGCCTAGATCAAGAAACATGACCTACCCATCTACTGTCCCCAAGAAACAAATGTAGCTCTGAAAAATATTCATCAACTGAAAGTCACACATTGGAAATCAATCTACCAAGCAAACAGAAACGAGTTAGTATAGCAATTCTCTTAATCTGTTAAGACCTCAAAACAAACCAAAAGTCAGAAAAGAGAACCACCACATGTGAATAAAAAGGGAATTCATCAAGAGGTTACAGCTACTATAAATAATCACTAAATCCTGGAACCCCTACTTCATTAAAGAAATACTATCAGGCATAAAGACCACACAGGTCTGTACACAATAATGAGAGACGTCATTCTCACATCTTGATAAGTATTCCTAATGAGAAAACAACAAAGAGAGCTAGATTACACTAGATTTTGGGCAATGAGATAACTCGGCAGGTAAAGACACCTACCACCAAGGCCTAATGACCAGAGTTTGATCCCCCTGAAACGCACAGGAGACCTGACTCTCAATAGCCCTCCACTTGTGTAGTGTGGCATGCACACCCACATACATACACAAACACACAAAATAAATGTAATAAAAAATTTAATTTATTTGGGATCAATTGGACTCAGTAGGTAGTTCCCAAACATTCCATACAACAGAGAATACAAATACATTCTTTGCAGCAGCACATGGAACTGTCAGTAAAATTGGCCACTTTGTAAGCAACAAAGCAAACTGTAATAAAGACAAATTCAACATAATTCCCCGCAACCTACCAGCCTGTGGTGAGATAAAACCATAAACCAGCATCAAACAAACTCAGGCCATATACAGGGACGTGGAGGCTGCACTGCACACTTCTGAATGAAGAGTGGGCTATTGAGAAAATGAGAGAGGAAAATTCAAAAATTCCTAGAATCAAATAAAAATGAGACTATAGCTGCCAGAACTTCTGGGATTTAGCTAAGGCAGTTCTGAGAGCAAACTTTATAGCTGTAACTGCTTGTGCTCTAAAAATCAGAGAGATCTAAAATAATAGTGTGCTTCGAAGCTCTAAAATGGCAAGAAGAAGCAAACCCAAAAATGCAGCAGGTGACAAGAAATAACGGACATTACAGGAGAAATTAATGAAATAATATTTTTTTTAAAAGCCAACATATAATTAACTAGAGAGAGTTGGGTCTCTGAAAAGATTTTCAAGATTTATCAAGCCCTAGCCAAGATAACCAAAAGAGCAAGAAGATACAAATTAATATCATTGGAGATGTAAAAAGATTTTACAACTGACTCCAACAAAATCCAGAAGTTGGAAAAGGTACAAGAAATGGACAAATTCCAAAATGTATATAACCTACTGAATTTAGAGCCAGAAGAGATAATCTAAAAAAACAAGCAATAATATTGACACAGTAATTAAAAACATCTCCACAAAAAGACCCAGATTTGGGTGTGTGTGCTGCTTAATTCTTCCAGATTTTCAAAAAAAAAAAAAAAAAAAAATCTCATACCAGCACTTCTCAAACTTTCCCACAAAGAACCAATGCAAAATAAATTCTATGAAAACAAAATAACCCCAAATACCAACATGCCCACAAACAGAATTCAGGGTCAAGTAAGAAGATCATGGAAGCAATTAGGTTTCATACTAGAAATGCACATGTTGGTTCAACATATGCAAATAAAAAATGCAATATCATATTAATATGCTTAAAGACAGAAATCACATGATCATATCAATAGATGCATAAAAGACATTTGACAACATTCAGTGTAACTTCATAATTAAAGTTTTGAAGAAAGCTTTCCCATGCTCATGGATTGGTAGGATTAACCTAGTAAATATTACCATCTTCTCAAAAGCAATCTACAGGTTTCATGCAATCTCCATTAAAAGTCTAACACAATTCTTTACAGACCTTGAAAGAGTAATACTCAGCTTCATATGTAAACTCAAAACACCCAGGATAGTTAAAATAAGCATATACAATAAAAGAACGTCTAGCAGTGTCGCTATCCCTGATTTCAAGATGTACTGCAAAGCAATAGTAATAAAAAAAATAACATGGCTTGGCACAAAAACAGACAAGCTGATTGATGAAATCAAGCTGAAGACCCTGATGTAAATCCACATACCTATGGACACAAGAAGCCAGAAATATACAATGGAATAAAAGAAGTATTTTTAACAAATGGTGCTAGTCTAACTGGGTGTCAGTAAGTAGAATAATGCAAATAGATCCATATCTATAACCCTGCACAAAACTCCAGTCCAAGTGGATCAAAGACTGCAGCATAAAATTATACACTGAACCTGACAGACGAGAAAATGAGGAATAGCCTTAAACACATTGGAGCAAGAGAAGACTTTCTGAACAGAAGAAACATCATTAGCATAAACACTAAGATCAACAATTAATAAACGGGACCTTATAAAACTGAAAAGCTTCTGTAAGGCAAAGGACAAGAGCATTGGTACAAAACAGTGGGCTCCAGAAGGGGAAAGATTTTTACCAATCTGACAGAGGGCTGATATCTGAAATACATAAAGGAACTCAATAAACACGACATCAACAAACCAAATAATCCAATTTAAAAACCGGGTACAGATCTAAACAGAAGTCTTAACAGAGGAAGAATCTCAAATGGCCAAGAAAAACTTAAAGGAATGTGTTCAACAGCTTTAGCCATCAGGGAAATGCGAATCAAAATGATTTTGAGATTCCATCTCACACCGTCAGAATGGCTAAGATCAAAAACACAAGTGACAGCTCACACTGGCAAGGTTGTGGACCAAGTGGGACACAGACATGTACAGCCACTTTGGAAACCAATATGGCAATTTCTTAGAAAATTGGAAATCTGTCTAGTTCAAGACCCAGGAATTCCACTCCTGAGCATATATCCAAAGGACTCTCCATCCCACCACAAGGATACTTACTCAACTATGTTCATAGCAGCTTTATTCATAATAGCCAGAAATGGAAACAACTTAGGTGTCTCTCAACCAAAGAATGAATAAAGAAAATGTAGTACATTTACACAAAGAAGTATTACTCAGCTGTTTTCAAAAAAAAAAAAAAAAAAAAAAAACCAGACATCATGGAATTTGCAAGTAAATGATTGGAACTAGAAAAAATTATACTGAGTGGGGTAACCCAGACCCAGAAAGACAAACATGTTGTCTTAGTCAGGGTTTCTATTCCATGGCCAAGAAACAAGTTGAGGAAGAAAGGGTTTATTCAGCTTACACTTCCACATTGCTGGTCATCACCAAAGGGAGTCAGGACTGGAACTCAAACAGGTCAGAAAGCAGGAACTGATGCAGAGGCCATAGAAGGATGTTATTTGCTGGCTTGCTTTCCCTGGCTTGCTCAGCTTGCTTTCTTATAGAACCAAGACTACCAGCCCAAGGATGGCACCACCCACAAGGGACCTTCCTCCCTTGATCACTAATTGAAATGCCTTACAGCTGGATCTCATGGAGGCATTTTCTCAACTTAAGCTCCTTTCTCTGTGATAACTCCAGCTTGTGTCAAGTTGACACAAAACCAGCCAGTACACATGGTATACACTCACTTATAGGTAGGTGTATATTAGCTGTGACGTAAAGAATAACCATGCTGCAATTTTCAGACCCAGAGAGGCTACGTAACAAGGAGGGCTTGACATGGGGCACAAGGATCTCTCCAGGAAGGTGAAATAGAATAGATTTCACATGTGGAGGCAGGTAGGAATGGGAACAGAGGGGATTAGATTGGGGGTGAAGGGAGAGAGTACTGGGAGAGGTGACTTGGGGGCAAGATAAAAACCTAGTACAATGGAATGTCCCTGGAATCTACAAGGGACACTAACAAAATCTCCTAGTAATGGAGGAACCAGCTATTTTCTGTAACCAGGTAAAGCCTCCAGTAGAGCGATTTAAACACCAACCCAGCCACAAAACCTTTTACCTACAATTCGTCCTGCCTGCAAGATGTGCTGGGGTAAAAGTAGCACAGAACCTGTGGGAGTGGCTGACCAATGATTGGTCCAACATGAGGCCCATGCTGTCAGAATGAGTCCATGTCTGACATTGCCTAGAGGGCTAGAAACCAGAGGCTGGATAGCCCAGAGCTCTAGATAGAACCAAACATGACTGGCAGGAAAAAAAAACTTAATGATATGATTTCTAATGATATTCTGCTATACTCATAGATGGGTGCCCAGCTCGGTCATCATCAGAAAAGATTTATCTGACAGCTGATAGGAACAGATGCAGAGATCCACTTTCAAACATTAGTTGGAACTCGGGGAACCATGGAATAGGGGAAAGAAGGATTGAGGAGCCAGAGAAGTCAAGGATAAAACATGAACATGGCACACAGCATCAGCCAACCAGGGCTCATAGGGGCTCACAGAAACTGAACCGACAATTATGAAGCTTGATAAGTCTGACCTAAGTCCTCTACATACGTGTTGTGGTTATTATGATGACTATTCCTGGTTGTCAACTTGACTACATCTAGAATGAACTACAATGCAGAAATGGAGGGTATACCTGTGATCCAGATGTGTGTATGTGCACATGTGTGTGTATGCACATGTATGTAGAGAGATAGAGAGAGATTCACTCTATGATCTTGTGACTCTAGAGAACCCTGACTAACACACAAGTATACACACAGTCAGATCCTGACTGAAACAGAACTTAAAGAGACGTTTTTTAACAACACTTCAAACTGAAACACAGAACAATAATTTACAGTACCGAAAGAAATAACTTTTAACCTAGAACTCTGCCCCCAACAGAAATGCATTCCAGAACAGTACTGAAAATAAAGAAATGTTTGGGCTTTTCATTTAAAGGATGAAGGAAATTAGCTCAGATAAGAATCTGATCTATACAAGGGAATGGGGAGGGGGGTGCTGGAGAGAGTTCTTACAAGTTCTTCAAGCACATTTAAAAAATTAAAATTAGCCTGCTTCCTAAATTAAAAAAAAAATTAACATGTGCCACGTAGTTTATAACGTGTAAGAAATAGATATGAGGAAAAGAATAGAGAGTAAGATTTTTCTGTACATAAAGTGGCATGGCATCGCTAGACAGTGCTGCCAAGTTAAACGCTATGCTGTAAACCACAGAGCAATCCCGAAAATAACATAATGAAGAATCATAGTTTCTGAGACAACAACGAAGATTAAATGAATCATGAAAGAGTTGGTTTTCAAAACAAGGAAGACCAGGGGAAAAAAGAAAACAATAGGACAAACAGAAAACAAAGAGCATGTTGGTAGTTTAAACTCAGCTATAACAATAATCACACTAAAATATAAATGAGCGAAGCTTATCGATTAAATGGCAGAGTTTCTCAAATTAGAAGATCAGGGAAGTCTCCACTATATGCTGCCTACAGGGAACCCAATAATAATAATTTTTAATTAATAAACCCCCAAAAATAATAATTTTAAGTTATTTAAAAAAAAAAAAAACACCCATCTTCCTTCTATTATACCCCCAAGCTTCTGAGAACTACCAGGGGGAAAATACACAAATGGATGTTGTTGCTACTGTCAATTCGTGGCAGTTTTCCTTCTCTACTCCCCATAGTAAATAACCCAAAACTTCTACTTAAGCTGCTAACACCACGATGACCTTCCTGCTTCATGAGGAACAGCAACTATCTGCCCTCTACCTACTAGATACTGTGTCCACCCTTACCTTCATTCCCTTTTCACCAAGTTCAGAGAAACAGTAATAGCGTCCCTCCTCTAAGAAAGTCCTGAGCAACCACCCCTGAAGTGCCAGGGCTCAGACTTCATCAGGAATGGAGGGTGTCTTCACTAGAGTTTTACTGTTGTGAAGAGACCCCACGACCACAGCAGCTCTTAAAAAGGACATTCTAAAGCTCTTATAATTGGGGCTGGCTTAACAGTTCAGAGATTTAGCCCGCTGTCATAGTGGCAGGAAGCATGGCAGCATGCAGGCAGACATGGTGCCGGAGAAGTGCTGAGTCTGGATGGGCAGACAGAAGGAAGAGAGACAGTGGGCTTGAGCATTTAAAACCTCAAAGCTAGCCTCCAGTGACTCGCTCCTTCTAACGAAGCCACACCCACTCTAACAAGGCCACACCTACTTTAATAACGCCACTCCCTGATGGCCAAGCACTCAAATCTATGAGTCTATGGGGGCTATTCTTATTCCAACCACGCACAAGGACATATTTGCTTTTTCTCTCTCACTACCTCTGAAATGGATACCCTGTCCTCTCAGTTGCTTACTAGGAAACTGGGCATCTTCAGACTTTTTCTTCTCATCTCATAGATCCATCTTCATTTTACACTATAATTCAATCCTCATATAGCTCCAAATTCAATGTCTGGGTCATATAGCAAACTACAGAATTCACAGGGCCAGAAGCCTGCCACAGGCAACCACATCACACTTAGCATTAGTACAATGAGGGACTCGGATAGCCGTGAATAAACCAGTCGTTAGGCCCTTTTGTGGGTACCGACAAGTCATATATACTTAGAGAATTGATTCCAAGTCAAAACAAGTAAAATCTTGACGGGTTGGGGGCGGGGGGCGCGGGAGACAGGCAGAGGGGAAAGGAGGGACAGAGGGATGGAGGGAGGAAGGGAAGGAGAGAGACTCTTGCTCATACATTCAGAGCTGCTTGCTATAAACCCCAGGCTTGGAAAGGGAAAAAAAAATGAACCAGATAACAGATTTTGTTCTGGCAGATTAAAAAACATTTTTAAAGCAAAGGAAGGGTATTTGTCTGAAGGAACAGAAGTTACAACGCTGACAATTAGTATGCAAAGTGTCGGTTTTTTAGTGTGTTCATGCTAGCTAGTGAACGGAGCTTGAATGGCTGAGGTAATGTAACATCTCAGCCCGGGATGACATGCACTCCTTAAAAGAAAACCTAAAGTGAGGAAACAAGCACTGAACAGTCATTTATTCCATGTTCAGTACCCTCATGCCCCGCACTCATGTCTGGAGAGCTACGGGCTTTCCTGCAAGAGGCTGCTATAGTTTAATGTGAACTGCACTCCACAGGCTCATGAATCTGAACTTTCTCCCTAGCAGGTGGCACTATTTGGGAAGGTAGAAGAACCTTTGCAAGATGGAAACTTGCTAGAGGAAGTGAGTCACTTGGAGGTGGGCCTTGAGCTTGCTAGGCCACGCCTACTTCCTATTCACTCTCAGCTTCCTGAATGTTAATGAAATATGATGGGACCAGCCATTGTCTGCTCTTGCTACTATCTCTTCTCTCCCTGTGAGAGGTCTAAAAGCCCAGGGAATAAAAATTTTTCAGTTTCACAAGGAAATGAACCAGTCTCCTAAGGGGAGCCAAGGACAATGACGGCCAGGCATTTGACCAAGAGGAAGGATGAGCCTGGAGCAGAGTCAGTTCTTGGGACATTTGGCTGAGAAAGATAACAAGCCCAGAGCCAAGTCAGTTCCTGGAATTTCTTTAAGACCAAAAATGGTAAAACTAACATAGCAACCAATCAAAATCGTACTAATGTAACTGCTGCACTACTAGCCAATCATATTAAAAGATTACCTAACTCTTCCAGAAAACTCCTCTTACCCTGAATAAAAGGGGCCTGCGAGTTCCTCTCCTGGTCACCATTTTGTGTAAATGGTTGACCCTGGCATGTTGGATGTCTGCAGAATAAAAGTTATTTGCATTTGCATACTATTTGAGTCTGGGGTCTTCCTTCAGAGATAGTCAACCCCTTACACCTGCAGTGTGTCTTCCTGCAATGGATTTTCTCTCTCTGGAATTACACACCCAAAGTTTCTTCCTTGAATTGCTTTTGTCAGCGTATTTATCACACAAGAAAGTAAGCAAGACAGAGATAGTTTGATGCCTCTCTTCTCCAGTGTCAGCTCTATTGAGTAGTTTTAATAAAAAGATGCAGTTAAATGAGCATGCTCACCTTCAAAAGCAAGGACATGGCAAGGCCCTATGGCAGACAACCCACTTGCCCTCATCTCCTATGGACTGTATACTTCAGGGAGGACAGATGCCTTGGTTTTCACCCATCACAGAACTCAAGTGATAAAGAGCTAAGGTACCCAACCACTGATGACTTAAGGTACCATTGGCTTGGCTGAATGTCTCCTAAACACTCATGTATTAAAAGCTCAGTCCCCAAACCATGTCACTTAGGGGAGGAAGTAGGACCTTTAAGAAGTGAGATCCAGCAGGAAATCTGATCACTGTGGACATAACATTGAAGGGATGTAGGGCATCATCACCATCTTGGTCCCGGTCATTTTGCCCTTACTGTATGCTTGCTAGTCACTACAATGTGCTGATTTCCTATAGATCCACAGGCAACAACGGGGATAACAAACCATGGATGGAACCCTCCATAAGTATAAGCCAAAATAAGGCTTTCTGCTTTGTATTTGTTAGAAACTGATGTGGTTGCACTGGTAAGAAGGCTCAGTGATTAAAAGCCTGTCACACAAGCCTGATGACCTGAGTTCAGTCTCCAGAACCCAAGGTAGAAGGAGAAAACCAACTTCTAAAAGCTGTCTTTTGTCCTCCATACTCACACTGATGACACACACCATTAAACACACAACATTAAAGAGTTGACTCGGTTCTCTGTCATTGTACAAGCATGTCTAAGATCATCAATTTTTCAAAGAACAAAGGTTTATTTTGACTCGAGGTTTTAGAGATGAATCACAACTGGTCCAGTAGCCTTTGAA
This sequence comes from Arvicanthis niloticus, assembly GCF_011762505.2. NCBI lineage: Eukaryota > Metazoa > Chordata > Mammalia > Rodentia > Muridae > Arvicanthis > Arvicanthis niloticus. The sequence continues at coordinate 50,539,197 of NC_047678.1, forward strand.
CCTATGGCTAGTGCAGTGGCTAGTTCATCATGATGGAAGTAAATACTAAGAGTAAGCAACCTTCTTTATGGTAGCCAGGAAATGAAGGGAAAGGAAATCTCAGAATTCCAATAGCCCCTAAAAGTCACACCCTCCGATACCTCACTCCCTTCCACTCCATATTAGGAGGTCCCTACACATTCTAATATCACCAACACATGGGGCTTTTCAGGGTCCAGTTATCATGGCTGGTCTTCTCAGGTATCTCCTAGACGAAGGTAAAGCTGTCTGCACAAGGCCTTCCTCGGAGTTCACAAGATAAATGAGGCAAATTTTTCAGCTCCAAGCCAAGTCCCCACCCACACCTCGACTACGATACCTGAACAAAGAAGAACCAGAGCCACCAATCTATCCTGCTCTCAGCTTATCGACCCCTACAAATGTGTGACAACATAAGTGTTTTTCATTTAAGCCATGAGGCTTTGTGATGCAGAATGTGGATGCCATTCTTCTAGGTCCTTGCTCGTCTACATTCCCAGTGTTACCTTCTTTACGCTGTTCCTAGCATTTCAATAACTATGAGTTTAATGGCTGATGTTCCTACCCCAAACTTCAGCTCCAATTCTGATATTCGTTAGAAGCTTCTGGAAAGACAAACTTCCAACCTAGGAATTTAGAGCTGTAGCTCAACCTCTTTATAATGTTCTAAGTTCTCAAAACTTCTGCCCAGAAGGATTCGTGTCCAAATGATTGGGTTTAAGAGATCATTGAGCAGGTCATAACTGAGCATTTATGTTTGAGCGTTCTGAATTTCTCTGTTTTCCAACTCTGTGTTAGAGAAGTAATGGTTTTCCGATCTCAGTGCTAATGGATTTCTCAGTGCCTGAGGGAATCTGGGAGTGTGAAGGAACGCTTGCTACTAATTATAATTTTGGCAATGCCCCAAGTATTAATCTTAAGAATGTAGTAGCTAACAAGAAATCTGTTAAATATTATATAATCAATGTTGCTGTAAATATTCACAACTATTAATAAGTAGTAAGTAAAAAATTATGATCCTGCAAAATAAATTCTCCCAATCAGTATACACCTCAATTGCAAACTTAACCTGGCACTCTCAGACACTTAATTAAAATCTAAATATTAACATATTAATTCCTTCAGTATTCTAATACCTTAAAATGCCAAGGCTCCCACAACGGAAGCTATAAACTAGCTAAAGTCCTTACACCGTAAGTGGATGTGATGATATGGACGCCATCTTGTTTGTTTTATTGTTGTTGTGTTGTTTTGGTTTTATTTATTTTGGTTTGGTTTTTTTTTTTTTTGTCTTTCACAGAAAATATTTTTTAATCGTAAATATTCTGATTACAATTTCACCTCCCTCTACTCCTCCTAGTTCTTACTGACGTCCCCTCCCATATGGGTCCACCCTCTTCTTGTCTCTCATTAGAAAACAAATAGGCTTCAAAGGAATAATAATATAATATAATAAAACAAAAATAACAAATCAGAACAAGATAAAAGAATCAGCAGGAAAAAAGTCCAAGACATAAGAAATAAATATAGATGCAGAGACCCACTCTTTCCAGTACTGAGAAATCCAATAAAAACACGAAACTGGAAGCCATATATGTGTGTGTGTGTGTGTGTGTGTGTGTGTGTGTGTGTGTGTACATATATATGCAAAGAACTTGTAGGATAATAAAAGAAATAAAAAACAAATAAATTTAAATTTAAATTTTTTTAAAAAGCCATCTTCACATGACACTATGAACAAGGAACTGCCAAAGATGCCATTGAGTTCCTTTTCTGTTGGCCACCTACCATGAGGCATGCAGCCTGCCCTTTAAGAGTAACATTTTTCTCCAAGTAAGACTTGGAGAAAATTAAATTTTCATTTGCAAGGGGCTATCAATTGGAGAGAGCTTCTGAGTTAGGGATGGGAACACATGCTCATTTCTTTAGCTGTAGGACCCCATCTAAAGCAAATCTATGCAGACTCTGTTCATTGATATAACAGCTAATATCCACATATAAGTGAATATACACCATTTTGTCTTTCTGGGTCTGGGTTACCTCCCTCAGGATAATTTTTTTTTCTAGTTCCATCCATTTGCTTGCAAATTTCATGATGTCATTTTTTTTAAAAAGCTGAGTAATACTCCATTGTGTAAATGTACCACATTTTCTTCATCTGTTCATCTGTTGAGTGGCATTTAGGTTGTTTGTCGAAATTTCTGATAAATAGAGCAGTAATGAACATGATTCAGCAAATATCTCTGTGGTAGCATCCTTCGGTGTATGTTTAAGAGTGGTATAGCTGGATCTTGAGGTAAATCAGTTTCCATCTTCCCAAGTAACCGCCATATTGATTTCCATACTGGCTATACAAATTTGCACTCCCACCATCAGTGGAAGAGTGTTCCCCTTACTCTATATCCTTGCCAGCATGAGATGTCACCTGTGTTTTTGATCTTAGCCATTCTGACAGGTGTAAGACAAAATCTAAAAGCAGTTTTGATTTTCATTTTCCTGATGACTGAGTATGCTGGACATTTGTTTCTCAGCCATTTGTGTTTCCTATTTTGAGAATTCTGTTTAGATCTGTATCTAACTTTTGAATGAACTATTTTTCTTATAACTAGTTATTTAAGTTCTTTATATACTTTGATATTAGTCCTCTATTGGATATGTTGTTCCTAGAAGTCTTTTCCCATTCTAGAGGCTGCTACTTTGTCCTATTGGTGGTGTTCTTTGTCATGCAGAAGATTTTCAGCTTCATGAGGTCCCATTTAATTGTTGATCTTAGTGCCTATACTAAAGGTATTCTGTTCAGAAAGTCTTCTCTTGTGCCAATGATTAAAGAATATCCCCTACTTTCTCTTCTAACAGATTCAGTGTATCTGATTTTATGTTGAGATCTGATGCCATCTTTTTTTATGTCACTCTTATTCTTATACATTCTCAATGTCACACCATTTACATGGTTTCTGGGATATCCATAACTTCATGAGTTTAGTAGCTGGTCTATAATCTTAGAGTTTAGTAGCTGATGTTTCTAAAACCTTGGAAATTTACCAGAGACCAAAATAAAACAATATTTCCTTATTTCATTGGGAATTAGAAGGTCTTGGGTTAATGACCTCTTGACTTTGGGTGGAGCTATAGTTGTACAAACAAGAACCACCGGTCCTTGGAGTAGTGTGTGTTTATTACAAGGTAACTGAGCATATACCATGGACTTTTTGTGATCTTGGTTACTATAATGATGTAAATTTCAGTCATGAGGCCTTGACTCTTGAAGTTCTGTTCCCTCATTTCTCCTGCTCATCGAACCTCGATGACTTGTTATTCTGGAAGCTCCTGGGCATCTGTCTTCTTAACATTATTCTATAATGAGCAGACTTATCTGAGTCTTCTTTCTTTGAGAAAATGGGACATCTAGGCTTAGTTCTCTCTCCTCCCAAAGATGAATGACTAGTATATTATCCAAGAATATGTGCTTGGATATTATTAATCAATTACCTTATAAAATATGCAAGATATAAATATCCATGACCATGAGGTTTTCCTCTGGTCACCCATGCATTTTAAAGTTTTATTTACAGCTATTTTTATTTTTGTGTTTTGAGTGTTTGCCTGCATGCATATGAGCACCATGTATGTGCCTGATGCCCATAGAGACCAGAAAAGGGCATCTGATCTCTTAGGATTGGGGTTACAAACTGCTGTGAGCCACCACATTTTCTGATCTCTCCTATCAAGTCAAAACAAAATTAAATGAGCTACAGCCACTGGGATTCACTTCCCTGCCTCAATTTCCTCCTCTGTCTGAGGCATGTTATCTCTGTTTATCACACAAGAACTTGGCATAGGACAAAGTGAAATATCAGGAAATAGGGATAGCTAAAGGCTACATGAGCACAGAATACAGCCCATGATGACAGCAGATGTAAGAAATTCTTCCTCCTGAAAGGTATTCATATGGATAAAGTAAGTCTCATGATACAGATGTTGCTATAACTACAGTGGCGGGCATTGGGAGAAACTGCCCATGCTGTACCTGGGCAATGCTCTAGCATAGACTCCTGGCTCCCCCAGCTGTTTTTGTGGAAGAGACAGTGGCACACGTGTTTAGATGCCAAAGCATCCAGCTGGGCCCTGTAAACAAAGATAATGCCACAACCTGGGCCCAGTGCTATACTTGGCAGGCCGAGGAGCCTTTCTCTTGCTTCATTAAAGCAGCATTAAGATGTCCTTCATGCCTCTGTGTTATTATAAGTAATAGAATGAATGTGTAATTACCACCCCTGCCTCGGTCTGGAAAGGCTCTGAAAGCTGCTCCTGGCTCCAGGCATTGAAAAGAGAAAGAACCTGATCTGGGAGGTTAGTTAGTGGCTCCCCTAAGGTCACAACACTGCAAGAGGCCACTCAGGGCTTGAATTCAGGCCTGCTCATCCATTGCTTCCCCCATCACAATGGAGTTTGGGATCTAAAGCCAACTTCCAGGTCCTAGCGGCCATCACCCCAGTGCATCTAGGTGTGATCTGCAACAGTTTCTCTGGTCTACATCTTAAGTTGCTGTAGCTATAACAAAATACCTGGTTATGACATTTCCAATGGAAATGAGAGGGAAAGCACTCAGGGAAAGGAAGGGAGGGAGGGAAGGAAGGAGGGAGGGAGGGAAGGAAGGAAGGAAGGAGGGAGGGAAGGAGGGAGGGAGGGAGGGAGGGAGGGAGGGCAGGCTATGCAGTATCTTTGAGTCAGGGTCACTCATTGCCCTGTAGTTCATCGGTTAGGTCGGAATACCTGAACAGCAGACCCTGGAGATCCGTCTGTCAATGTCTCCCCACCTCAGGATTACACATGCACACCACCTGCTCTCCTTTGCTGTCTGTTGCTGAGAGAAAACACTGAACAAGTGTCTTGCATGTCTCAGTCACTGTTCTATTGCTTTGAAGACACCATGACCAAGGCAACTCTTACACAAAGCATCATTTAACAGGGAGCTTGCCTACAGTTTCAGAGGGTTTCTATTATCAACATGATGGGAAGCAGACAGGCATGGTGCCATAACAGTCCCTGAGAGCTTTACATCCTGATCTGTAAGCAGCAAGCATAGAGAAGACACTGGGCCTGGCATGGCCTTCTGAAACTTCAAAGCCCACCCTCAGTGATGCACTTTCTTTAGCCATGCCACACCTTCTAATCCTTCTCAATCGATCCTACTCCCTCTCCTCCTTAACTCAGCATTCAAATATATGAGCCTATGAGGGCCATTCTTATTCAAACCACTACATCAAAGGAGGAAAGAGTTTATGCCAACTTACAAGTTACAGTCCATCATTGAGGAAAGGCAGGACAAACATTCAAGCTAGGATCCTGAAGACAGAAACTGAAGCAGGAGGCATGGAGAAGGGCTGCTTACTGGCTTGATCAGTGTAATGGCTGTTCCTGGTTGTCAATGTGACTATATTGGGATAAACTACAATCCAGAATTGTAGGGCTCACCTGTGATCCAGATCTTCAGGCTACAAGACACAAGTTTCTGACCTGGGTCTTGGCATAGAGATCTTGAGGCATAGTGACCATGAAAAGTTAAGGCCCAGGAAAGGTAGTACACATGTTTATTCCCAGAAGACTAAGGCAAGGATATCTCTGAGTTCAAGGTCAGTTTAGGACAAAGCAAGTCCTAGATCTAGGCATGGTGGTACATACCTTTAAGCTGGGCCACACCTTCTGCTGGAGACCTTCATAAGGACATTGGAAGACGGAAGATTCACTCTTCTTCACCTGCTTGCATTTACTTGTCAGCACATCTGTTGGAATCTCCTTCTACAGAAATCCAACAGAAACACTTAGCTTCATGGGACTAAGCAACTACTAGATTCTTGGGATTCCCATTCACAGCTGCCCATTGTTGGGGTAGTTGGACTAGACTGTAAGTCATCCCAATAAATTCTCTCAATATAGAGAAACATTCCATAAGTTTTGTGACTCTAGAGAACCCTGACTAATACAATAAGCTAAGTGCCTTATATAATCCTGGTCTATGTATGCAGGGGTAGCACCATCCACAGTGTGCTGGATCCTTCTATGTCTGTTTGGCCTTGGATGAGGTAACTCCATTTCACCTGTGCCCATCAATCACGTAGGACACAGGTAGAGGGTGTGATTAACAAGTCTCCACCTCCAGAGATTTAAATATTAATGAGTTATCTAAAGGCCAGGGGCGTAGCTAATTAAGTTATTCCCTCCTCTCTTTCCCCTCCCTATAAAAGGCCAGGTGAACCTGGCTTTGGGGGAGTGCTCATCATCTACACCCACTCACCATACCATGAACAATAAAAGCTTTGAGAAACTCCACGTGTCTCCTGATCTGCCGCTGCCAGGTTCCCAGCCTTTGGAACCTCGAACAGCAGCCGCCGCCTCTGCAGTGGACCCTCCGCTGGCGGTGTAGGAAGCCCGCCTGAGACGCCACCGGACTCTCCCTCCCCCCTCGAGATTTTTTTCCCCACATATGTCTACTACCAATCAAGCAAAAAACATGATGCACAGACATGGCCACAGACCAATCCGATGAAGACAATTCTTCAATTAAGATTCCAGCTTCCCATGTGTGCCAAGCTGACAGTGAAGGTTGGCCATCATGCTGCCAGACCTGACATTTTATGTGAGATCAGAGGATCAAGCTCAGGTCCTTATTCTTGCAAAACAAGTGCTTTTCAGACGGAGCTACCTTCCTGACCTCTTGAAGTTAGACTTGTTAGAGCAAGACTTGAAGACTGGTTCTAGTGCCTGAAAGGTCCTGTTGAAGAGACTCTAGCTGCATGATGAGAAGGCAGAGAAATGGAAAGAAACCTGGCAGGTTACAGGAAGGAGCAGACACCTGATGGCCTCACTGCTAACCTCAGTATTCCATCCTTGCCTTTCTCTGTCCGAGGCTCACTCTAACAAGGCTGGTGTACTTGAGGTGGTGTGGCTGGCAATGACACAGTCTAACTGTAGTGGTCTTCTTACCTCAGGTCACCCATTGCCCACTCTTGGCAACTAATGTACTTACAAGACTATCATTAGTCTCTTATAGGAGCTGTGCCCCTAAGTACCCTCCCCCAAGTTGCACCTCTTAAAGGGCCATCCATCTCAATAATGCCACACTAGGAACCAAGATCCTAGCACACAAACTGCTGGGGGATACATTCAAACTATCTCCATTCAAGAACAGGACCTCTTCATAGAACAGATGACTGCTGTGGTAGTGATTCTGACAAGGTCCCTGACTATAGAAATAGCAGGTCAGGTATAGGCAGCTCATCCCCTCCATCCTGTTCTCTCCTACGTCAAGCCCACTGCTATGACTCTAGCCAGTGGGTCAGCATGTGGCTGTGCTAGAGGTCTTTATAACTGTTCCAATAAGAGAATGGACCTTTTCAGGGGTCAGGTAGTGGGGTTCTGTACCCTCCGGGATGTGCATCTGACCAAATATTGCCTAGCTGGTGACCAAAGTCTTTTTTAGACTAATAAAGTTTTCCTAGAACAAGAAACCCATCACACTTGTGTGTGTGTGTGTGTGTGTGTGTGTGTGTGTGTGTGTGTGATCATCTGAGGCAGAAGGTTCAGTTCTCTGCTCTTTTGAGAGGTCTGAGTCTATCTGCCCAAGTCTCTTGCTTCCCCTTAAGCTAACTCTATGTCTCTATTTCATAAAATACCAATTTGTCGGTCATTAGCCTCACGTTAAAGTGTGTACATTGGTTAAATATAATTCACCTCTCTTTCTGATCCTATTAGCTGATAAAAAGCATTAGCAAATTGTCACACGTTTAAATGACCGTGTAATAGGTATTGGTTTTAATTGCCGGTGCCTAAGTGGCCATTATAACATGTTTTGCTTCATAAGTCAGGTAACCCCCTCATTCTCTGAGGAGGGGAGCTGCAGCTGCAGCAGAGATTAGACACATGCTCATAACTACTGGTAATACGAACATGGAACTCTGGCATTTTTACACTGACCTCACGAGTCTTGGTGGTGTTGGTGCTATAACACAAAATTCACCCTATAGCCATTTTAAAAGCACAGTTCAGTGGCACAAGGACGGCCACGTTGCTGTGTGACACTGCTACCAAAATCCATCTCCTAGGACTGAGCCATCTTTGGTGCCCCAGGTTTTCTCATGAATGTGATTCCTTCAGGTACCTCCTGTCAAGGAGTGATGCTTACAGTGGCCTTTTGTAACAGCCTTCAGTTAGTGAGTGTCTTCAAGGCTAAGCCATACTGTGGTAAGTCTCAGTATTCAGCTTTTTAAAACCGAATAACATTGCTTCATAGGTATCTGTAATGTGTTGTTTATCTGTCCATTCAGTCACAGAAACCTAACAGTTTCCACGCATAGTGATGGTAAATGATGCTGCTGTTGGCCTCAAACATTTTAGCTTTGTCTTAGAATATGATCCTTGTGCTTCTTCCTTTTCTCATCTACAGACAGATTACTCTCCTCAGGGACTGACATTAGATTTTACTGTGACCCGCCCCCCAGTAAACTCAGAATGCCTGTGTAACAAGAGGTTTCCTGTCAATATGAAAGACTAAATTCCAATATCAAGTTCAGAGAGATGCACCAGAGGCTCACCATCCCACTTGAGAATCCAGGTTTGACCCTCTCCCATTTAAAAAGATGTATAAGCACCCACACAAACCTATTTTCAGCCTCCATGGGAATCTCTGAAGCTCATCTTTAGACAATGTACTCAACTGTGTCCTAGATCATTCACTTCTACAAAATTTGAAGACCAACAGTTTCCTACCAGAACCTTGGCTAAAATGTGAGTCCATGATCTCATCTGGATTGATCTGTGAGTCTGTGATCTCATCTGATTTGATTGATGCCACTATGCAGCTGAATGCTCCCATTTCACAGATTCTCCAAAGAACTGAGATGGTCAGGAGTAGAGAGTATGATACTCATTCTGGGCATGGAGATTAGAGACATAAAAGGGAAGGAGAGGTGGGGACTAGCGATGTGCTCCTCTCAATCAAGAGTCATTCCCTGGTGACTTTATTTTCGATCACTGGCAGCTTTAGCCAGAGCCCAACCCTGACCAACAGTTTTATCCAAACTTTCTCCAACATTGCTGCATACCAATACATGCTCCATGTTCCAGGCAGGCCTTCTGCTGAGGTATGTGTATCCCCCTTCATGGAAATTCCAGGAAAGCAACACACATGTGCACATGTGTCCACATGCACACACACAGGCCAGAGGAGGGCAGCAAGTGCTGGGAACTGAGCCCAGGTCCTCATAAACTCTGAGCTAAGTCTCTATCCAACTTCCCCAACCCATGCCATTTTGAAAGTTTCAGGGATGGCTGGTTTCTCTGACCTAGTGTGTTTTGTCTCCAAGGAAACTCATGGACAACAGTGAAAAGCATGGGGTTTTTTATAAACTTTTTGTTGTAAAGGTGCACCTCTACACATAATCCCAGCCACCTACTTCCACCACACACTGCCAAACAGGTGCACCTATTTCAAGGTCTCCCACACCTGGCCATCTCTTCAAGGTCTCTTACACTTAACCATCTCTAAAATGGGATATGGTCAGATAAATACCCTGATTCAAAGCAAGAAGTGAGTGATGTCCACTGTGCACTATAAACCCTCTTGATTATAATGGCTGCCCTGCCATCCTTTCGCAGTGCAGTTTGGGTGAGATTGCCTGGATTGAAGTCTCACTCATTGGATTTGTGCATTTACTTATTTATTTTGAGGTGGTTCTCACCATGTGGCCCCAGCTAACCTAGAACTTGCTATGTAAATCAAACCTCCTGCAACATAAACCTACCTCTGCCTGCTGAGTGCTGAGATTGAAGGTATGTACAGAAAAAGTGTGGCCCCTTCATTGGTTTATTTTTTTTTTAATCAAGTATCCTAGAACATGTAGCCTAGCTTGGTCCAATCACAATGAAAATCAACTCTTGTCTCAGACTGTTTTAAGAAGAAAAAAAAAACTTCTTCCTTTAGTGAGGACATATGAATATGACATCCTAAGAATCATGGACTACCAAGTATGTCACTCTGGAAGAGGCTAACAAGGGAAGTTGAAAGATGGATGGATAGACAGACAGATGGGCGGACAGACAGACAAACATTTTGGGAAAATTGAGCCAGGACCCCAGCCAAATACATAAAAGCCTTGACCCATGAGATTACATTTATTCATACAAATGTCAAGTGTCTTTTCTATAATTTTCAAGCAAAAGCATACTAACTGACCCAGAATAAAAGGTGCTTAACAAATAGAAGCTACTGTTGTCCACTCAAGTAGATAAAATGTGTACAGAATGCCCAAATGTCATGGTGCCTCTCTCTTCCTCATCCCAGTCTCTTGCCCTTGTTCTACACTCAAAGCAACTCAAGGCAGAGCTCACTACTATAAAGTGGTAACTGGAAGGCACACCTTTCCACTTCCCTCTGTTTATCAAATACGAATTTTGTCACTCTTCCACAGAACCCACCTCCCAAGAGCTAGGCGAAGACTCCATGATAGCCATTCAGTGAGCTCTGCACAGACTCCATGATAGCCATTCAGTGCTCTTTCCATGTGTCCAGAAGCTTAAGCCTTTAGATTCCAAATTGGGAAGGAATCAGGCCATGTTCCACTCTCTGATGGAATGTGGCTTCCAGAAAAGCAAAGGCCCAAGACCTGCTGCTCTATCCCTCCTTGTCTGGCCTACCAATGCTCAATGGGAAGAAAAGAGAAGGAAGATATGGACCCCAAATCAAGACCAGTGCCCAGGTATGTGAGTACTTCCTACAGTGAATTTCCAGATTCCCAAATTACCCATCAGCTGACTGGTTTCCTTTTTTTTTTTTTCAAAACAAATTTCTATTACTTAAGTATTCATAAATCTTTATTGTTGCCAAATTTTGGTGACACCCCCCTGTTGTGGCCCAAGCTGCCCCACGTTTGGGGGCCAAAATGTTGGGGACCGCTCTATCAATGTTGGAACCCACACTGCCAAAAGCCTTGGGTGCTAAATTGTTAGAGCCCGCACTGCCCCAAGCTGCTCTGGTCCGAGGGTCGGGGTTCAGCAAGAGAGAGAGTGAGGACAGACAGAGTGTGATTCAATCCCGCTTATTCTTCAGTCTCTCTTCCTAGTCCAAGTCTCAAGTCTTGAGTTCCTAGTCCCTAGTTCCTAGTCCCTAGTGCCTCCAAGTTCCAGGTTACTTTTTCCAAGTGCTAAGTGCCTAATGTCTAATTCCAAGTTCTTCCTCCAAGTGCCTAATACTTAATAATTTCTTCTGTTTGCCTCTCTCCTTTTATATGTCTCACTTCTAAGCCACGCCTTTAAGTCGTGCCCTTAGGCCTTGTCTCTAAATCTGATCTCTAAGTCATGCCCTTAAGTCACACACCTTTAAGTCTCACACACCTAAGGGAAAATCCTGGGTATTTAAAACAAGATGTTATCAGAGTGTGCTCAGCTGTTATAGGCTATTGTAAACAAGCCTCTTGTCAGGGTATATGGCTCAAGATGGCTGCAAGGATGATAGCCGCCTTCTGTTGGCTCCTCACAACCCCCTCCCTCTCCATTCCACATACACTTATGTGGTGCTAAGTCACATCTTAAGAAACTGTGTGCAGCAGCCTCCAACTACCCAACTCAATACCCAGACCTCATGCATCCTTTTCTGAAACCATCTAGATTTAGTCCCTACCCCACAACCAGTGCCCTGGCCTAGTCTGACCACCCTACCTGTTCCATAGCCACACTCCAGTCTTCCACCAGGGCTTACCCTACCTGCAACCACCAGCAGGTCCCTTCTGTACCACTCCCATCAACCCATTCATTACCCAGACTTCCCCAGGTTCTCCTCCATAATCTAGACTTGTAAGTCCCCCTGAAATTCCAGTCCATACTTTTTCTGCAACCTTCCATATATCTATCCTGGGCCTAAAACAACTGGTGTACTTGCTGGTCTGACCTCCCCTGCCTACAAAGGAGCTCTGGGCTTCAGCCAGGACCCACCTATCTGTAATCCACAAGACCCTCCAAAGCCATACCCAACTTTTCTACCATGCCAGGTCTACCCTCACACTCCAGGAAGCATATACTATATACCGGTCTAGTCCCTCTGACCACCTGACTTAGCTCTACCCAAGTCATTTCCAACCTCTAGACCCAACCCACCCATACAACCTGTCTTCTGCCCCACCATACTCTGTCCATAACAGACTCAGAACTAACAAAGTCCACATGCCCAGATTTCATCACAAAAATAACAATACAGAAGAGCCAGCCGATATCTTCTCCCTAAAGCCTACCAGTGCCATAGAGATGTTTGTGAATGAGAATAATCTAGATGAAGTCCAGGATGCAGAATTTAAAAGAAACAATCGTGTTTAGAGAAGACACAAAGAAACAGATTGATGAAATGAAGGAGAAAGAGCTTGAGGTGAATATATATGAGTGATGCCAAAGAAAACACAAAACTGATGGAAAGTGTTGAGGTTTGGTCTGTTGTTATGTATTATAATGCTAAATACTGGGCTTGAAGGCCTGGTTGCCCCCAGGAATGAGAGAATCTGCAAATATGCAAAGTAATGCAATGTGACCTTGTTTGTTAATTTAAAACTATTAGTTGAATAAAGATCCTGACAACCTATAGCTGGGCATAAGAGAGGTAGGTGAGGTTTTGATTTTCAGGCTGGAGCTTTGAGGAGGACCACAAGACGAGAGAGAGAGAGAGAGAGAGAGAGAGAGAGAGAGAGAGAGAGAGAGAGAGAGAGGAAGAAGGAGTAGGAGGAGGAGGAAGAAGAAGAAGAAGAAGAGGAGGAGGAGGAGGAGGAGGAGGAGGAGGAGGAGGAGGAGGAGGAGACGCAGACGCAGACGCAGACGCAGACGCAGACGCAGACGCAGACGCAGACGCAGACGCAGACGCAGACGCAGACGCAGACGCAGACGCAGACGCAGACGCAGACGCAGACGCAGACGCAGACGCAGACGCAGCCATGGAGTAGGTGAGTCATGAAAACATAGCATGAGGGCTAGCCAATTGGAGATAAGAGCAGCCCAGGTGGAATGTGGTAAGTTATAACTTGGGTTATTAATAGGGAAACAGACATATTTTCTATGCTAACAACATTTCCTGTGCTAACACTAGCACAGAGGGTAGATATCTGCCTAACTCTGGTGCTTCATAGGCTTATTAAAAATATAAAAGTTATGTGTCTTTTATCTGGTAACTTGAATGATCAAAAGCAGGGTAGAAACCCCCGCCTGAGATTTAGTATTAATCACTACATATTAGCACCTAACTTGGGGCAGCCAGGTGAAGACAATCCAGGACTTGAGCACAGAGTTCAATAAGGAGATAGAAACACTGAAGAGGACTCAAACTGAAATGAAGATGGAATTGGAACTCAAAGGAAAGCTGTAGAAATATGGTGACTCAAACAGAAGACAGAATGTCAGCACTCAAAGATAGAGTGGAAGACAAATCAAATAAGCAAGAATTATGAAAAAATAAACTCAGGAAAGAAACAGAGAAGATGTAGAACACCAAGAAGCTACCAAATATTTATATTATAAATATAGATAAGAAGAATCCTAAGTCAATGACATAGACCAGACCTTCAATAAGATCATAGAATGACACACCCATAGAAATGCAAGCAGTTCACAGAACATCAAATAGACAAGACCAGAAAAGAAAATTCCCATGGCATATTATAGTTAAAATACTAAGAATACATAACAAAAAAAAACTGTATTAAAAGTTGCAAGACAAAAATGCAAAACACATATAGAGAAGAATTCATCAGAATAACAGCTGACTTATCAGTAGAAACTTTGAAAGCTAGAAGAGCCTGGAGCAGTACATTCCAAGTCCTGAAACACTATTACAGCCAACCTCTACTAATATACTCAACAAAACTGTCTGCCATGACTGGAGGAGAAAGAATAAAATCCGCCTACCCCAAAGCTTGGGGCAGTGCAGTTTCCAACATTTGACAGAGCGGTCCCCAAACAAGAACATAAGCATCGCCAACCCAGTGTACTTAGCATCATTAGAACCTAGTTCTCCCACACTAGAAAGTTCTGAATTTCCCATATCACTAGGAAAGCAAGATTCAGATTTAAAATCACTTCTAATGATGATAGAGGACTTTAAGAAAAACATAAATAACATTCTCAAAGAAGTTGAGGAGAACAACTAGAAGCCCTTAAAGAGGAAACACAAAAATCCCTTGAAGAATTATAAGAGAACACAACCAAACAGGTGAAGGAATTGAACAAAACCATCCTGGACATAAAATTGGAAGTAGAAACAATAAAGAAATCACAAAGGGAGACTACCCTGGAGATAGAAAACCTAGGAAAAAGATCAGGAGTCACAGATGCAAGCATCACCAACAGAATACAAGAGATAAAAGAGAGAATCTCAGGTGCAGAAGATACCATAGAAAATATCAACACAACTGTCAAAGAAAACGCAAAATGCAAAAAGTTCTTAACACAAAACATCCAGGAAATCCATGACACAATGAGAAGACCAAACCTAAGGATAATAGGTATAGATGAGAGTGGAGATTCCCAACTTAAAAGGCCAATAAATATCTTCAACAAAATTATAGAAGAAAACTTCGATAACCTAAAAAACGAGATGCCCATAAACATACAAGAAGCCTATAGAACGCCAAATAGACTAGACCAGAAAAGAAATACCTCCCATCACATAATAATCAAAACACCAAGTGCACAAAACAAAGAAAAAATATTAAATGCAGTAAGGGAAAAAGGCCAAGTAACATATAAAGGCAGACCTATCAGAATTACATCAGACTTCTCACCAGATACTATAAAAGCGAGAAGATGCTGGACAGATGTCATACAGACCCTAAGAGAACACAAATGTCAGCCCAGGCTACTATACCCAGCAAAACTCTCAATTACCATAGATGGAGAAACCAAGATATTCCACGACAAAACCAAATTTACACAATATCTTTCCACAAGCCCAGCACTACAAAGGATAATAGCAGGAAATCTCCAATACAAAGAGGGAAATTATACCCTAGAAAGAGCAAGAAAGTAATCCTCTTCCAACAAATTCAAATAAAAAATAGCCACACAAATATAATTCCACCTCTAATAACAAAAATAACAGGAAGCAACAATTACTGTTCCTTAATATCTCTTAAAATCAATGGACTCAATTCCCCAATTAAAAGACATAGGCTAACAGACTGGACATATAAACAGGACCCAGCATTTTGTGGCATACAGGAAACCCACCTCAGTGACAAAGACAGACTCTACCTTAGAGTAAAAGGCTGGAAAACAATTTTTCAAGCACATGGTCCTAAGAAAAAAGCTGGAGTAGCCACTCTAAAATCTCTAGCCCAAGAACACAAAGGGGGGGGGGAACTCATGGCTCCACCTGTATAGGTAGTTGAGGGTTGCCTTGCCTGGCATCAGTGGAAGTAGACAGCCTTGGTGCCTGAAAGTATGGATTTCCTAGTGTTGGGGAATTCAAGAGCAGGGAGGTGGGAATGGGAGGATGGTGGGAGCACACCCTCATAGTTATAGGAGGATAAGGCATGGGGTAAGGGATTTTGAGGGGGAATGGGAAAGGAGATAACATTGAAAGGTAAATATATTTAAAAAATCCAATTTAAAAAAACATAATGAGTCTGGCAATTGTAGTTGAGCAGTCGAGACTTTTTGTCAACAATTTATTACAGGGCTTTTGTATAATCCTCAAGAACACGGTATTGTGGAAGAAGCCCATGGAACTTTAAAAAGATTGATGAGACATACTGTTGCTGAGACAAAGAATGATGCTGATCTGTGAGCTTGCTGAGTGCCCTGACAAGGGTGACTGGGGAGCTGGATTGGACATATGTTCCTGACCCACCTTTGCTTGTCTATATTCCAGATGGGACAAACTGCCTTGCCTCAAGTTTTTAGA
The DNA here is from genome assembly GCF_011762505.2 of Arvicanthis niloticus. Taxonomy (NCBI): domain Eukaryota; kingdom Metazoa; phylum Chordata; class Mammalia; order Rodentia; family Muridae; genus Arvicanthis; species Arvicanthis niloticus. Next base: position 50,555,146 of record NC_047678.1, read on the forward strand.
CCTTGTGAGAATCGAAAAGAGAAACTATGTCTCTTGTATTCTTCTTAAAGACGCCCAGCTATTAGGACTCAATCATGTACTGGTATAGAAATCAATCCAATATGGGAAATAACAGTCTACCTTTGGAAGACTGGATCTGGACTTTGTCAGAGACATATTTGGAAGTTAGCTGTAGCTCACTATGATGTTAGAATAGCAAGAGATAATGTTGGGACAGGATCTGGATTTCAAACAAGGGTTAGTGCATGTTTTAAAGCTCTTTTGATTGTGTCTCTTCTATAGCATTTATTCTAAGTTACAATGACTGTATAATTTCCAATTATGTTAGTGTGTTGAAACCTGGCATGTCTGTTATGGGGGTCCATCAACCAGCTTTTGTCTCACTGCCCTAAGTATTAGAAAACCTTGATTCTCTGAAAAAAAAAGCTTGAAAGTTCAGGAAGAAGTGAGTTAGGCTTTAAGCAGAAGCAAGAGGGTAGCAGGCTTGATTATTGCTGGTGTAACAGCTTTAATTCCATTAATTGCTAGCACCAATGTTGCGACCTGCTCCGCTCTGCCTGGCTAGAGACAAAAGACTTAACAATGCCTGAATAGTTACTATAACAAAAATGTTGCAACCTGCTCTGCTCTGCCTGGCTTGGCCTCCCAAGTGCTGGGATTAAAGGCGTGAGCCACCACCGCTTGGCTCAAACTGCGGCTCTGGTCTTCGGGTCAGGGTCTGGGGGGGGGGGGATAAGGGGAAAAGACACACAGAATGGAGACAAGACAGAGGTTCTGATCAAGTCTCATTTATTGAAGGGAAATCTGGGGTATTTATACACTTTTGCCATGTGCCTTGTAGGCACGTGGATATGACGTAAGCCTTACAGGCATGGATAGCACGAGCACCGTGCACCTTGCAGGCATAGATACCACGTGCGTCTTGCAGGCATGTATGGCATGGATAGCATGTGGATAGCTGCTTTCTGCTAAAAGTCGGCTCCCAACACACCACAGCTTCTGCAATAGCATTGACACAAGGAGTTAACACAACTATTTTTGTTAACCATCTAGCAAAAAAAATGTTACTAATGTATTGAGTATACAAAAGGATTTATATAGGTATCTGGAACAATGAATGATGCTCTATAACCCATTCAAATTATCTGGAGGAGGTTCAGGGTTCAAGAGTTAGGAGCCATCCCAAGTGTCATAACAAATATTATTGGAGTAGTGTTACTTTTGAAATTCACAATGATTGTCATTATAATTAGAAAAAAGTTTAAAGATACCTGTAGGATATTTGGCATAATCCTAACACCTCTCTGGGTGTATTAACTTTGCATAATGAGATTATGAATTTAAAGAATGCTGCTCTGTTGACCTATGATGCTGTAGATAATCCTGATAAAATTATTCATGTCCTGAGCTCAGTATTTCCATTTTGGACAAACCTCAGGAATGGCATATATAGCTTGATCAGGCTAGCCTTTCTTGTCCTGGGAATACTTTTATTCCTGCCCATTGTGTTAAAGTGTATCTTTAACAACATCAACACATTAGCAGCCAAAGTACATGGCTTAAACCTGAAAATGGACCCCCAGACAGAGTTATTAAATTAACAGGCTAGCAAGCCAAGTATGGGTAAGATTCTACACAGAGCCTTACCAACCTAAGACAGAAGTCCATTGCCTTTGATAATGTATATTCCATGATGGGTAAGGGAGGCATTCTTGTCAGAATGACCTAAGATAGGCTCAATCTTGTTAACAAAATAAAAGGGGGAGAGGTGGAGAGCCTTTGGGGCTGCTTGACAAGAAGCTAACATGGGCCAAGGACAAGGAAAGGGGCTACTTGCAGGAATATGACATTGGCCAAGGACAAGGAAGTAGGCTTCAAGCAGGAATCTGACATTAGACTAGAACAAAGAAGTAATTTCAGGTAGGAGTCTAAATTGTAGGCTACAACAAAGAAGTAATCTCAGGCAGGAATCTAAATATTAGGCCAGAACAAAGAAGTAATTTCAGACAGGATTCTAAATTTTAGACTAGAACAAGGAAATAGGCTTCAGACATGAAAATGACCTTGGGCTAGGATAGGGAAGTAGGCTCAGTTACTTTGGTCATCCTGATAAGCCTTTAGAAACAGTGTTCACATAACTGGGTTTAATACTTTGCTTGTTCTTTGACTATTTGTGTTTATCGTCTTGCTTTTTCCTTGACTATTTGCATCTACTGTATTGCTAGACCCTCAACCTAGAACTGACCTTATTACATGCATGTAATCAAAATGGTATAAAAGCATAAAAGAAGAGGGGGGTATAGGATAGGGGGTTCTAGGGAGGGGAACTGAGGAAAGGGGATGACATCTGTTTTGTAAATAAAATATCCAATAAAAAATGGAACACATTACTATCCTAAACACATATGTACCAAACACTGTAGCAACTATTCTTATTCAAAGCACCAAACACCAAAATATACATTCTATTAAATAGCAAACAGAAGCTTTTCTAAAGTAGAGCATACTATTGGAAAAAAAAAAAAAACATATTTTAAGAAATTGAAATCATACCTGTGTCCTGAACAATCACAAAGTAATAAAACCCTCCCTATAATCCAGACTTTTTGTTTGAGCTCCTCACTCTTGCTCTCACTCCCTCCCTCCCTCCTCTCCCTCTTCTCTCTCTGTCAGCACCCCTTTCTCTTTTCCCCCTGCCCCCCTTCACATAGTGACTTCCCTGGCCTCTGTCTTTGTAAACCTGCCCTTAATATATTCTAATCTAGCTCGAGATAGCCCATTTTACTGGCAGAAAAATAACCTATCAGTGAGTGTTTATTACTATTGCCTATATGTATGTTTCTGTGCCACACGAATTCCAGGTTCCTGGAGACCTCAGAAGGGGATGTTAGATCCATCCTCTGGAACTGGAGTTAGAGATGGTTGCAAGCCACCATGTGGGTGCTAAGGATCCAACCCAGGTCCTCTGGAAGAGCATCCACAAACTCGCAGTCACTGAAGCATCTATCCAACCTCGTGTTTTTTAGAAAAGGAATTGTTATTAACCTCAGATGAGCTATAAAAGAGCAGGACCTCTTTATTCCTTCCTTACTCATACTCACTCTGATAGACTAATTACAGCATCACAGACCTAGCAGACCTGATGGTTAGGATGCCAGTGCAGTGGGTTGAAGTCTAGTTTTTCAAGATGGCAGAGCAATCGGATCCATGGAGCTGGAGGAGGCTGGGTGCCCTCAGCTGGCAAAGCAGGAGCTGAGCTGACAGAAGCAATCACAGAGGATGACAGGTTGCTAATATAAATTCTCCCATCAGCAAGCAGCCAGCGTACGGACGACTCTATCATCATACCAGGGACTGTGCTGTAATTCATATCTTCCTTGTGGCTAATGGCATCTCAGCCCACTGATCCCACATAACATGTTCATCAGCTCAGAGGGGCGATTTCTGCCCAGAACATCAAAGCCGATTTGTAAATATGAAGACATTTTTTCCCTAGCAAATTTATATCAGAACGAGGAAATAACATTACCACAAAAATCAATGTGTCCTAGCAGCTGTTTGACTTTTGACTAGCCTGTTTTGAATATATATTACCTGCAAATGTCTATACACCAAAAGCATTTTTTATTTCTACTCATTAAATCTCAATCAAACAAGTAACGGTCCTAAATGACAGAGGCACAGGAATACTGTCCCTCTAGCCATAAAATAGTGGCAGCTTATGTTGGTATGAAATAAATTAACTGCTGGTATGTTTTAAAAAGCCACAGTGGCCATGGCAAAGGGCTGTGTCCCTAAGGAGGAATTGCTGTGGCAAGCCAGGGCTCCAGCCAGGACAGGGTCTGATGCTTTCTGAATGACCCTACCCAGTCACTACACCTGCCTCTCTGTGCCTTTCTCTGCAATGTGAAGATGTCCATCACTCACTGCTTGGGAACGTGAGGAAAGTGTGATAAGTTAATGAGTTTGAAGTATCTTTAGAACATGCCTGCCACTGGGCATAGCGTATACTATTATTGCATGCTGGTTTATTAATTTTTAGTCTGTATGTGTATGGTATGCATGGATGTGTAGGCCTGGATGCATGCAAGTCCCTGTGTGTACACATGTGGAGGAGGCCAAAAGATGACATTAGGTATCTGCTCAGTCATTCTCTGCGTTTTTCTCTTGAGACGGAATCTTTCGCTGAACCTGGAACTAGGATGCCAGGCAGAAAACTCCAGGAATCCTCCTCCTCAGATCTGCATGGCACTTGGGTTGCAGGTACGCATGGCCACACACAGCTTTTGGTGTAAATGCTGGTGATTTTAACTCAGGTGCTTGTGCTTTCCAAGCAAGGTCTCTTAGCCACTGAGCAGTCTCTCTGGTTTGGCTCACCTTTTTACATTCTAAATTGAGCAAACAGAATAAAAATGCAGGAAAATACTGCCTCAGGGGTAGGCCTGGGTGTCAGGATCGGCATCACCCAAGAGCCCACCCTTCTTCTAAATATGACTTCTAAGAAAGCAGAGCCTCCGTCTTTCTTTTTTTTTTTTTTTTTTTTTTTTTTGGTTTTTGGTTTTTTTTGAGACAGGGTTTCTCTGTGTAACCCTGGCTGTCCTGGAACTCACTCTGTAGACCAGGCTGGCCTCGAACTCAGAAATCCGCCTGTCTCTGCCTCCCAAGTGCTGGGATTAAAGGCGTGCGCCACCACCACCGGCCCCAAGCCTCAGTCTTTCTAAGAAGAGGCATCGGTTGGTATCTTTGTCCCCTTCTGGTACAACTGAGCCAAAGCACAGCACACAACTTCTCTCAGAAGATTCCACACTTACTTGGCCTGTCCTCTGTGGCCTTGAGAAGTCACCAGGGCATGAGGCTCAGTGGAAACCTTTGGGAAGGACAGAATGCAGACCACACGAGTCTGGAGTGCTGCCACCCGGCAGAACCACTACTTTGTTCCTTCTCTTCCAGCTCTGGCTGGCTTTCCCAGATCTTGACCTTTGTCTCCTCTTTGCCTGTCTCTTCTCATCCTGTCACCTTGTCTGACACATCATGCTCTCTCTGCTGCTGCCACCTCTGACATTTACCTTTGTCTCGTGGTTGCTATTCTCTCCCGTTTGTTTTATCTCTCCTGGATGGCTACTTTCCCTGGTAAGTGGACTTTGAGAGCTAGGTTTCTGTTCCTTTGATTGGGTTTTTGTTTTATAAGGATCAGCATTGCCTCATCTGAGGTTTATCCCCACGATGGGAGAGCAGGATGGATTCAAGGAAAGAGTAGAGTCAGTGAGCTGTGGCTGAATACGATGGAAGTTATCTACTAGAAGCTTAAGTCTCCAATGTGGCTGAGCTTTGGGGACAAGCCCTAAAGAAGAAAGGGACTACTGTGATTCTCAACCTTCAGGTTGTGACCCCTTGGGAGTTGAGTGACACTTTCCCAGGGGTCACCTAAGACCACTAGAAAACAGATATTTACATTGTGATTCATAAGGAAAATTACAGGTACAAAGTAGCAACAAAAGCAATTTTACAGTTGTGGGTCGCCAGCACATGAGGAACTGTGTTAAAGAGTCACAGCACTGGGAAGGTTGAGACTCACTAATCTAATGCACAGTAGGATACTTAGATGACTTAGGGTCTCTGCCTTCAGAAGAGATTAACATACTTCTCAGGATGGAACTGTAAACTCCAGCTTAGCTCCAGCTTTCATGGTTTGGTGGGCCTGTGCCTTGTGTTCTTGTTTCCTGTCTTATATTGTGGGGAGCCAACAGAAAGCGGCTATCATCTTTGCAGCCATCTTGAGCCATATACCCTGACAAAAGACTTGATTACAATAGCCTACGACAGCTGAGCACACTCTGATAACATCTTGCTTTAGATACCCAGGATCTTCCCTTGGGAGTGTGAGACTTAAAGGTGTGTGACTTAAGGGCGTGACTTAGAGATCAGATTTAGAGACAAGGCCTAAGGGCATGACATAAAGGCGTGGCTTAGACGTGAGACATATAAAAGGAGAGAGGCAGACAGAAGAGTTCAGTACAACTTGGAACTAGGAATTAGGTTAGAAAGTACAACTTACAGTACAACTTGGAGTAGGAATTAGGCATTGAGGTAGAAGACACTTGGACTAGAGAACTCAGAAGAATTATGATTATTAGGTATTAGGCACTTGGCACTTGGAGGAAGAACTTGGAATTAGACATTAGGCACTTAGCACTTGAAAGAAGTAACTTGGAACTTGGAGGCACTAGGGACTAGGAGCTAGGGACTGGAAACTCAAGACTTGGGACATGGAGAGAAGAAGAGAGACTGAAAAATAAACAGGATTGAATCACACTCTGTCTGGTCTCCATTCTTCACATCCATCCTCACTCTCTCTCTTGCTGAACCCTGACCCGCAGACCTGAGCAGCTTGGGGCAGTGCAGGCTCTAACAGTTTAGCCCCCAAGGCTTTTGGCAGTGTGGGTCCCAACACTGACAGAACGGTCCGAGACATTTTGGCCCCCAAACGTGGGGTAGTGCAGTTCTCAGCATTTCTGGCCCCCAAGCGTGGGGCAACATTATACCATGTTACCTTATTTGCATATACTCATGAATATGTGATGAGACCTGCCAGAGGAATGAAATGAACATTCAGCTCACAGAACTGAGCTTATAGAATGTCTTGTTTTTATGCAGTAGGAGAAGACTCCAGTGTTGTGTGACTACAACAGATAAGGGACAAAAACACACAATGAAAGACAGCCTCTTTCAGAGTCTTCATCAGCTATGTGGGAAGCCAGGCCTACAGTGCCAACCCCATAGTCTCCTTCTTGGTTTATGCCAAGGAGAGAAGACAATCTAATTTGGTCTCCCTCATCAATATGCTGTGTAGATGGACATGGCAGTAGACAGGAAGTAGGGCTGAGAGGACCTCCTAGTTGACCTTTGTGAAGCTTACTATGACTTTATATGTTCACTCTGCATAAGTGCCATGTAGAGTCTCTGGGCATCAGTCCTACCCAACATGACACCAGCCACTAACAATCTGAGCTATGTGCTAGGTTTGTGTGTATACTCATACTAACTGTCCTGGTCCGCGCTACTCCACGATTAGGGGCTAAGTGACCCAGTCTGCTTGGGTCTGTCAACAGGGTCTAGCAAGAGAGAGAGTGGGGATGGAGGGGCAAGAGATTCGAAGAATGAAGACAAGACAGGGTGTGTGATCAAGTCTCCTTTATCAAAAGGAAATCCTGGGTATATATAAGCACAAGCAGGGGAACACAGCTGAAGACACTTTACCACGTGCACCTTGCAGCTAGGGGGCACTAACAACAAAACAAGATATGTGGGGGAAACAAGATGTTTATCAGAGTGTGCTCAGCTGTTGTAGGCTGTTGAAAACAAGTCTCTTGTCAGGGCATATGGCCTGAGATGGCTGCAAAGATGATAGCCGCTTTCTGCCAGGAGTCGGCTCCCAACAACAAACTATTGGGTCCTCCAAAACCTATTACACTGATATACTATTACCCTTACTTCATGGTTGAAGAACTTCCTAAGCTTGAATTCTATGGTCTAGAAATCTAAAGTAGTGTGCCAAGTTACCACAGGTAGTAAGAGAGGGAACCAGACTTAGGAAGTTGAGGTTGCACCATTTATTTTTGGCCCTAGTACTAAATGGTAAGGTGATTTCTGCTTTTGACTCAACAGGTAGATGGTTAAATGATACAGTTTGTCCCTCAAAGGTTGATGTCCTAGAAACTAAATCCTAATGTAATAGAGTTGAGGGGTAGTAGGACTCTTAAGAGGTAGAACCTAAACAAGTAGTGGTGGTGCACAACTTTAATACCAGCACTCAGGAGGCAGAAGCAGGCAGGTCTCTATGAGTTAAAGGCCATCCTGGTATACAGAACAAGGTCCAGGATAGCCAGAGCTACACAGAAAAACTCTGCCTCAAAACCAAAACAACGAAGTGGAACCTAGAAGAAGCAGTAACTTTAGAAAGTATTAATACCTGTCTCTTGGGAGTAGGTTACATACTTTGAGAACTAATTAGGCACACCCCTGGGCATACACCCCAAAGACTCTAAATCCTACTACAGAGATATTTACACATCCAAAATTGTTGCTGCCTATTCACAATAGCCAGGAAATGAAACCAACCTAGATGCCCGTCGACTGATGAGTGGATGATGATATTGTACAAATAAATGATGAATCCCACATCATGAGCCAGTGGCCTGCAGGAGTAGTTCTACCATGCTGTGGGGCAGCTTTGCAGACTTCTAAAATGCACTTACTCTGGGTAGATAGCTACCCCCATTTTTCAGAGAGATGTTTTCTGAGAGATGGAGAATCAGACAGAGTCCCTGATAGGGAGACAGATAGATAGAGGAACCATGACTAAGTAATAAAGATGGTGAACTTCCAAGATGGCAGCTGCTTCCTCACCCTCCTGACCTGAGACAAAAGCCAGCAGCTTAAAGCAAAGGCCCATGGGCTTTCCTCCTGCCTGTAAGGTCCCTGCTGAAGTATCGATTCAAGTTCCAGGCTGCATAAGGATATGTTTACATAGTTATGTGCCAATCAGCCATCTACCCTGTCATTCTTCAAGCTCGCCAACCCTAAATTTAGGAAAGAAAAACCCTCAAAGACTTTTGAAACTTCCAGCACTAAAGGAAAAGATGATTTCTCCTTTCTGAGTCCCCCACCCTGCTGCTTTGTAGAGGGTTTATCTGTTGTGTATCTGCTGTGTGTATATATCTACTGCGTGTATATATCGCCTGTGTGTGGATCTGCCCTGTATATATCTGCTGTGTGGATCTGCTATGTGTATATACCTGCTGTATGTGTGTACTGCTGTGTTGTGTATCTGCTGTTTATGTATCTGCTATGTGTGTGTATCTGCTATGTGTATGTATCGGCTGTGTGTGGATCTGCTGTGTGTGTGGATCTGCTGTGTGTGGATCTGCTGTGTGTGTGGATCTGCTGTGTATATATCTACTATGTGTATGTATCTTCAGTGTGTGTATCTGCTGTATGTTGTGTGTCTGCAGAATGTATCTGCTGTGTGTGTGTATATATCTGCTGTGTTGTTTATCTGCTGTGTGTATTTATCTGCTTTGTGTGTATCTACTGTGTTTGTGTTTCATCATCCCAATAAGAGCCCTTTTTCAATTGCTAGTTCTAACTGCTCCTGTTTGCTTTGCTCAAGATTTTTCCACTGCTATCTATAATGCTCAAGATTTTTTCCTGCTTCTTAATTCTTTAACTGGTAGAAGCAAAACAAAACCAAAAACCGACAACAACAACAAAAACATCCAACTCATCCAAGACCCCTAGACAGCAATATTTCAGTTCTATTGGGGTGACCTACAGTGACTTCTCTTCCCACAGTGAGTCACTACCTTGCCCTGTCTAAAGGTCTGTATACACCTGAGTGGTGAGGGTCACTTGTGTAGAGCCCTAAATCATCCCCAGAGCAATAGCTATTTCCTATGTCTGTGACTCCTTAAAGTGTTCTTTAAAGTTCTGTTTACTTCACCCCTCGTGCCAATTCCCTAGTGTAATTAATCATTCGGTGTGTTATACGCATGTGCACACATCTGTTTGTGTGTGTACAAGTGTGTGCACCTGTATGTGGAGACCAGAGGTTAATGTCAAGTGACTTCCTCATTCACTCCCCTTCTCATTTTTTGAGACAGGAACTCTCACTAAACCTCATGGATTCTGCAAGACTACATTACCAGAATACCCCAGGGAATCCTCCTGTCTCAGCATCCCTAGCACTGACATAGGTGTGCACTACCATATCTGTCACCCACACACAGGTGCTGAGGAACCCATCTGAGATTCTCATACTTGTGTGTCAAGCACCTTCCCCCCAATCCCTCATTTCAGCCCCAATAAATCTTTAAACAAAATACTGTGCAGCTTCTGTCTCCTGATACACGATTATACTGAAAGCCATTTAACCAAGGTCCCCTTGTGACTGTCAGAACTTAGCTTTGTATATTCCTCAGATGTTTTGTTGGTAAGAGAAGATACCTGATAAGACACCTCAAGAGAGGAAGAGTGTATTCCACCTTATGGTTTCAGAGACTTCACTGACTAGTCCTTGAAGGTGCAGCTCATGGGGCCCAGGTGAGGCACAACATCATGGTGGTAAAATCACACAGGAAGCAGAGACAAGAAAGGTAGGCAGAACCAGTTTTAACTTTCAACGACCCCCCCCCCCCCAAAGGACATGCCTGTTCCAAAAGGCTCCACTACCTGAAGTTTCCATAATCTTCCAGATAGCAACATCAGTCTGGGACAAGTATTCAACATACTGTAAAGATATAATGTTAGAATCTAGCTGTGATCCAGCCGTGACCAGGCTCCACTATCTGTGACAAATCTCCCTCTACCACAGACAAGACTGAGATATTGTCTTTGAGCACCCAGATAAACAGACATCCAAAAGCCAGGCTCTCTCCCAGGAACTAAGTTTACATCAAAGGCAGATTGGTGTCATACCCTTTCCTCAAACCCCTTGCTACCTCCTGCCCAGACAGGTCTCATGTCTGCCACGTTGGCTCTCATTCTTTCTAGCTTCTACACCATGCTGCCCGTCTCTACCGATAAGGCCTGAACTGTCCATGGCCATGTTGTTATCTTTCTGTCCATGGCTTTAATAACTCTTGTCATAACCTTAACCCCAAGTAACTAGTCCAGGTGTCCCCTTAAACCTTCTCTTCTGAAACTTTTCATACATGAACCCGTAGGGAACATTTCATACTCAAACATTTCATCCTTTCTGGATGGCTGCCGACTTAACCAGGTTGTAAGAAACCCTGTGTGGGTGTTGGCTCTAACGGACTTGTATAATTGTCATAGTTTAAAGTACTCAGGGACTAATGCCTTAGATGCAGGAGAAACTTGAGTTGTACATTTGACACTATAAAGAATTTACTAATAAACTTGCTTAGGACATACTAAGTTACACAGGAGCTTAAAGGAAGACTGCCCCAGATATGACCAGAACTCCAGTCATATACTAACCCTTAGAGGCTCCTTAGAGGCTGTCAGAAACAACTGTAATTGAAGTTTAAGGCTGCTGAGAAAGTTTCTGCTAACTCTCATTTACCATGATTGATGTCCAGTCAGGTTCATTTCCATAACAAAAGGAGACAACCCTGACATACAACCAGCCACCACCACAAAGTCCATCCCTAAACGAATCAAAGAACAGATCTCTTATGAGGCAGCTCAAGGGGGCAGCACAAGTTCACAGCCACCATTAAGTCCCCTATGCTTTTATCAAAGAAAAGCATAATTCTGCCAGGTAGGCAAGATGACCTGAGTAACAGCTATTCAAAAAGAACAACAGAGACGTACTTAAGAAATAATACCGCCTTTGCTCTATAAATCTCCCATCTGCCCAAGTGGCAAGACTTGCAGTCTGATGTCTATTTAAGTTGTTCAAAGTGTAACCTGGGGTCAGGACCTAAAAGACATTTAAGGATGATATTACATAGGAAATGTATAAGCCTGAAGTATGTATGTTTGTGAAATCGTCTGCTCAAGGCTCGCTCTTCCTTGGGCATTAGCCCCAGCCAGACAAATGCTATTAAAAAATTGTATCCTTCATCTCTAAGTGTGCAAAGAGATTTCTCACTTGGAAAACATTTTTTTTCTATAATACCTTCACTCAGCCATCCAGCAAGTAACATCACTACTAACCACACTGTATCTATATGAAACACCCATCACAAGTAATTTACACGCCACCACGAATATAAGGCCAAGTAAAAGTCTTATTTAAGCCAGAGAGGAAAGGAGGCTCCTGCTGCAACAAAGAACTCTTGCTTCAGTGAAAGGCAATATGAAGTTTATAAAGGCAAAAAGACCAGGGGTAGGCCAGAGGAATTTACAAGCATTGTTTCCTTCCAAGAAAGGAAAAGCCCTTCATCCTCTCAGGTAGGATGTGACTGAGAAGATGTGAGGTCAGTTATGGAGTCAGAGACCACATCTCCTCTCAAACATGAAGGAGGTATGGGGTTAAAGTAGCCTGATTTATTTCACTATATGCATGTGTTTGGGTAGTTCAACTAGAGAATGTGTAAATTGAAAACATGTTTAGGGATGAGCTCTCTATAGCTAGGTTTAGGGGTTAAAGTCAGCATCAAATCTGGGAAGAGTCTTCAATCTCTAGGAAACATTTTTTTTTTTTATTTTGCCAGTTGGCTGCTGAGAGCAATATGAATATGGAATAAGCCTGAGAACTGGGAAGACTCAGAAACCCACTACTATTCCCTGCTGCTATGAGGTCAGCATCCTTCCCAGGAGAGAGATGTCCACCTGTTTACTCAACAGGAACAAAGAAAGAGCTTTGCAAGGCCCAGGGCATATCTACTCAAAGGCCACACCCTAAAGGGACCTATAACCCATTAAGTTATGCTGGGACAGGGATACCAGGAAAAGCAGGAGTATAAAGGTCAAACAAATACTGTTTGCTTTCTTCCTTCTCCCAACTTTATAACCACACCTGAATTTTCTTGAGTGTACTCCACTTCCTGTGTGGACTCCACTTCCCTGTAGCAAAAAATGCCCTGAGCAACCACTCTTTACTTATATTAACCTATGACCTTTGGACGATTATAAAATTTATGGGTCTCCTCCATATCACAAAGGATATATCATCCATGACTCAACTTTACAGTAAGTAAAAATTAAAATAATGTTTTGAAAATTAATCCAGGCCTTTATATGAATATTATAGCTTGCTTGTTAGTTGCAAAGATATACCTTTTGGCTCCCTGAGAACTAGACTAGAGTGAATGCATTTCTTAATAATCAGTCCTCCAACTCTTGGACATTTACATGGGTTATTATCTTTGTAATATTTTAACATATATTACATTAATGGATTTCCTAAACCCCTCCCAGTACCTGTCAATATACCACCACCATATTTTAAATTTGTCTTGATTAATGGTTTTCTTTAGTCTGTGAAACTATAAAACTTCATGAAACTGCTTCCACATTGGAATTTAGGGTGACCTAAATAAATGTATGTTCCCCAAGTCCAAGATCACTATAATTTATCTCTTCTCCCCTTTAAAATGAGAAATAATTTTTCTGCATTGATATAGTTCATCTAAGAAATTCATAGCATTTATCAGAATAAATGATAAATGAGCTTTGCATTTTCTCTTCTGTGAGAGTTAAAATCTGAGTCAGATGTCAACATGGAGGAGAGTCACTGTCCCTTATTGCTCTACATTCAAAAAGTCTCTAGCCTTTGAATGTTTGGTGAAATTATCCCAAGAAAGCCCATAGGTCTTGTTGAGTAACTTTGACAACTTTCTCTTTGCTACAGAAATCAATGCATTTACATGTTTCCTGCTTTTAATAGCATCAATTTGGGCAGCTAAGTTGTGGTGATTTGTTTTGTTTTGTTTTGTTTTGTTTTAATTTACTTGCAGGGCAACCTGTGAAGTATTCCTGTTATTATTTAAATGTCCTTGGTGTCCAGCTCTTTCATATATCTGTTTTCTGTAACTCTTACTCTTTTCTCTAACTTAGCTAATGGTCTACTTCATTGTCTTTTAAAAAGAGATATTATTAATTGTTAACGCTGGTCTTAGTTAGGGTTTCTATTGCCACAACAAAAACACCATGACCAGAAAGCAAGTTGGGGGGGAACGGGTTAATTCTGCTTACACTTCCACAGCACTGTTCATCATTGAAAGAAGTCAGCACAGAAACTCTTACAGGACAGGATCCTGGAGGCAGGAGCTGATGCAGAGGCCATAGAGGGGTGCTGCTTACTGGCTTGCTTCAGCTTGCTTTCTTATAGAACCCAGGACCATTAGCCAGGGATGGCCCCACCCACAACGGGATGGTCCCGCCCACAATGAATTGACCCCCTCCCCCATTGATCATTAACTGAGAAAATACCTTACAGCTGGATCTCATGGAGGCATTTCCTCAGCTGAGGCTCCTGTCTCTCTGATAACTCTAGCTTGTGTCAAGTTGACACACAAAACCAGCCAGGACAACACTGTGCTTGTCTGCTAGGGCTCCCACAATAAAGTAACACAAGTAAGCTACTGAAAGCAGAAATCCTCTGTAGACCAGGCTGGCTCCAAACTCTCAGGCTGGCTACCGTGGTGGTGCACACCTTTAGTCCCAACACTCACGAGGCAGAGGCAGGTAGATCTCTGTGAGTTTGAGGCCACTCTGGCCTACAGAGTGAGTTCCAGGATACCAAAACTACCAACCCCTCTCTAAAAATATAGAAATCCTTTCTGTTGCAGTCTATAGGTAGGAGATCTGTGCTTGGCCTCAACTCTGTCAGCCTCCAATCCATGAGGATCATTGCTGCGGTGTGTTAAAGATCCTGTATTTCTCTTCCTCTGTAGTGTGTCTCTAAATGTTCTTTTTTTTTTTTTTAAGATTTTATTTATTTATTTTACATATATGAGTACACTGTAGTTGTCTTCAGGCAAGCCAGAAGAGGGTGTCAGATCTAATTGCAGATGGTTGTGAGCCACCATGTGGTTGCTGGGAATTGAACTCAGGACCTCTGGAAGAGCAGTCAGTGCTCTTAACCACTGAGCCATCTCTCCAGCCCCCTAAATGTTCTTTTCTGTCCTTAGAAAGGTCAGAGTTCCTTTCTGATAGTTATCTGTGTGCCCTCCACTTCTGAATACCACAACTTTTTAGCACTATGCTTGTGTCTTTTACTCTGTAAGTTGTCCCTGCTTTTGCTGTTTAGTTACTCCTTTGTTTGAGGTCCTGGGGCTTGAACCCACATACTAGGCCGGTGGTGTCTTTCTGAGCTACATCTTCAGCTCTCTGTACCTTTTCTTTTCAGAAAGGATCTGGCTAAGTCTTCTTCTGTCCTCTGGCCTAGACTCCAGAGTCACTAGCCTTGTTGGCTTTTAATAGTGTCTTTTCTTCCTCTCACTAAGGCACCAAATTGTAACTCAATCAAGGTTGGGAGTCATTGAGGAAGTGTAAAAAATGTTGTGTGTTGGCCTTGTTTCTTGGCACATCACTGTATAGTCCAGACTAGTCTGGAATTCGTCATCCTCCTGCCTCAGCCTCCCAGGGACTGGGATTACAGGTGTTTTTGCTTTGCTCCCAGGTGTTTCTCAAGCTTATCAACCAAGCTTCTACCAGTCAGGCTAATGGTCCCAAATACACACAAATATACACCATGCTCAAGTGATGCCTTTCTTCAAGTTCAGGCACATTGGTAAATTCTGAGAGTCCGAGTCTTGGGCAGGAGGGCCTCCAATCTCAGGCTAGCCTTGACTGCATAGACTCTGTCTCTAATAATCAAGGAGAGAGAGAACAAGGCTGCATTCTATCAAAGGCTAGACCAAGGACTGGCAATCTAATGGAGGAATTAGAGTTAAAGCCAGAAAGGCCCTACCCTACTCCTTCGTTACCTTTCAGGGACCCCCAGAGTTACTCAACCCTTAAGGGGCCATGTGGCTAGCTTTATTACTGAAACTCAGTCCTTAGGGAGTGGCAGTAGCTTGTGGATAAGATGTTTGTGGTGGATGGTTTGGCCTGGTAAAGGGGTTTGGATGGTGGCTATTGAATGTAAAGTGTGATGGGGACCATGTGGAAAGCCTGCCAGTCATCCTGGGGAGCTGGCACCCTAACCTCTGTGTCCATTAGAACACCAAAGGAGAAGAGAAAGAAAAAGATCTCCTCTCCCCCTCTGCAGTCTTTCTACAGCTCTGAAAATCTCTTTTGTGCAAAAACAAAACGAAAATGAGAGAGAGCTGTGCTCTGCCAAGATCTTTTACTTATCTCGTATGAAAGGGTATCCTCTTCAGCAGATTCTAAGATGTCTTTAAAATGGGTATCAAAGACTCCAAGGCCAATTAATCTAAATTGCCCTAACACCTCGAGGAGGATAAAAGGCACCTTCTAAAATCTGCAAATGAGAATAACCTACAAAATTACAGATTAAATGCTGGGTGGGGGATGGGGACATCTTAGGTTCTTACTTGAAACAAGTGACTTAAAGGAAGAGATATCACTTTAATATTTTTAAATCATGTTTTGAAATAGATGAGAAAAAGACAGATAGGTCCTGGGTAAAACCCAGCAGAAAGAACTGGGAGAAACTCTACTTCAGCCAAAACTAGTTGACATTAAATTTTATTGAACAAAGTTTCCCAAGGAAGGGTCAGCTCCAGAAAGAGGCTGTTTTGACACTCTGTGCTGAAATCCATATACACAAATCTAAATTTCAATGTCATTTCTACCATTCGAGGGGGAAAAAAACCAACAGTTCGAACAGTTTCGAGGCCTGTTCTAGTTACAAGTTGTCTTTGTTAGATCAGGAGTGATGGAGGTGGCGTGGAAATAAAAGAAAATAAACCTACCTCAACAAAAGCAGAATTCTCTTTTAAACAGAATGACAAGGAACATGAGTGCCTCCGTGGAGTGAAATCGTGTGCCCATGGCTCAGGAGCTGGGTGTGCTCGCGGCTCAGGGGCTGGGGTTTCATAGGTTGGGAAAAGAACTCTGGGGATGGGTGCGTCAGTCCCCTCCAGTCTCCACCTGGTAGACAGCAATGGTGTCCACCCACTGCTGATCTTATGAAAGCCTCCAGGATCCTGACAGCCCACAGGTGTTTTCGTTCAACTTTCCAGGCTTCTCAGCCCACCTGGGGCTGTTAAGTCATTAACACTTCAGGCTTGCTTGCTATTTAAATTTAGCTTCCAATTCTCAGATAGTTAAAATGGAACATGAAACCTACAAGTCTTGATTTTGCAGTAGCCCCAGCCAGGATAGGAAAGCCACAGGGATAGAATCCCTTACACTTGCTTCCTGCATATCCCTAAGGAACTGACAGCTGACCAGAAAAGTTGAGGATCTGATTAATCTAATCCTCACTCCTGATAGGAGGTGAGGGTCTCTCATGAGCCCTGAACCAAATCTTCCCATGAGAGCCTGGCCCTTCCCAGCTGACTTGTTTCCCAGGCCTCAAATCAGGCTTTCTCCTGCAGTCCTATTAAAATCTCTCCAAGTTTTATATATATATATAAATTTTTTTTGGTTTTTCAAGACAGGGTTTTTCTGTGTAGTCCTGGCTGTCCTGGAATTCACTCTGTAGACCAGGCTGGCCTCAAACTCAGAAATCCACCTGCCTCTGCCTCCCAAGTGCTGGGATTAATGTTGTGTGCCACCACCGCCCGGCTCAAGTTATCAATATTATAAAAGCAATGTAGAAACTAGGATAAGATTATCATTTACATATGCCCATTCACCCAGGCTGTCTTACCTGATATGACCACACACACATACATGCACATGTAAACTCACACACATGCACGCACACATACACACACACACATGCACACTCACACACACAGTGGGGAGCTATGTGGTTAACCTATTCTTCATTACCCTGCAGGGCCCGGGGCACTTGGTTACAGAACATAAACCCTGTGTCAAAATCCACAGATGTGTAAGTCTCTTGCATAAAATCCTGGAACACTTGCACACAGTGTGTGCTCATCTTTCCATATGCTTTAAATCATCTCCAGATGATACAATCCTAACACAATGAGAGTTTCCATATAAACAGCTGTTACACTTCATTGTTTAGATAAGTGACAAGGAAACCAAGTGTGTGTTCAGTACAGATACAAGTATTTTCCTCAAAATATTTTATTATACTTTAATTTTGTATGTACTTTGCCTGCCCACATGTCTGTGTACCCTGTGGATGCCTGCTGTCCTCAAAGGCCAGAAGAGGGCACTGGCTCCCCTAGAACTGAACTTGCAGATGATTGTGAGCCACCATGCCGGAGCTGAACGTGTTGAACTTGGGACCTCGGGAAGAGCAACCAGTGCCCTTATTTTATTTTTGTTGTTGTTGTTGTTGTTGTTGCTTGTTTTTTTTTTTCAATTTTTAAAATATGACTTTTTATTGAAAATGGATTTTTTTTCATGCAATATATTCTAATCATGGTTTTCCCTCCCTCATCTCCTCCCAGATCTTCCCAACCCCCCACCCATCCAGCTCCATGCCTTCGTTCTCTCTTTTTTTTTTTTTTAGGAAGCAACCAGGCAAATAAAAAAGCAAACAAACCAGAATGGAACAAAACAAACACAGTAAAAGAAAGTGTAAGAAACACACACACATGCACACGCGCACACACACACATTTCTAAAAATACCATTGAGTTCATCTGGGTTGGCCATTTACTGCTGGAAGTGGGGCCTGCTCATAAGTATGGTATAAGTCTCCTATACCATGTGAGAATCCATTGGAGAAAACTAATTTTTCCTTTGCAAGCAGTTGTCAATTGGAGATAGCTTCTTGGTTAGGAATGGAAAACCATGTCCACTTTTCCCTCCTGGTGCTGGGATCCCATCTGGTTTTCACCTGTGCAGGCCCTACCTGCTTTCCTCCACAGTCTCTGTGAGTTATAATGTGTATCAATCCTGGGGTGTCTAGAAGGCCTCACTGACTCTTACAATGTTTCTGTAATAGTTTTTTTGAAGTTCCCTGAGCCCTGAGGGGAGGGGCCCTTCACCCTCTACACAATATTCAGGTGTTTGCACATTATTCCTGTACCTACAATATAACTGAAATTATTGGCTTGATTTCCTTCTACAAACTTCTTTATGTATAGAGAAATATGTATGTACATTATAAAATTGATGGCCACATTTTGAGAGGGTCAATAACTAAGCTTTGGAGTGTTTAGCCTAGAACAACAGAAAGCCCTGTGAAGCTAGCTAGTTGACTAAAGTCTAACCTCCATCCTTGGGTTTCCTGTTGTCTTCATTTGGATGGTCCATGAAGTGGCCAGTGTAACCTGGATACATACACAGTTGGAAGGAGGGGTGACTGTTCAGTAAGAAATCAAATTTCCTATTACAGATTCTCCTTTGCCTCGGTGACCTGGGCTGGATCATGTGACCACTCCCAGCTATAAAAGCACCTGAGACAGTCCGAATTGACATTTTATGCTTCCACCGAGTAAAGATGCACAGAAAAAGGAAAAAACAAATTGCCAAAGTGTTGGGTTACCATGGTTTCTGCCAGGACAATAAACCAGAATGTTCAAAGTGAACTTCAAAAATAAGAATGAATTGCAGAAATTTTCTCTGTAAGGATGAAGTTGGTTTAAAGCCCTAAAAGGCAGCTTTCCATACTCCAGGTTTCAGGGAGACTGTGTGAGTGAGTCTTTCCTTCAGTGTCTAAGGAATCGAATGCCATTTTGTGTTAATCCTCCTGGGCTTGGAATGGCATCTCACCTGAGTGGCAGTGCACACCCACTTGATCTTGACATCTCCATGGCTCTGGGAGGTCCTGCCACCAAGTCCCATTGGTCTTTCTGCTGTTGGAACTTCTCAAATGCACAGGCATTTGGCGCTTCGTTTGGTCAAGTGAGCTGATGAACACCTTGAACACCTAGACCTTTCCATCACAGAAGAACCTTGTATGAGTCTCTGCCACCTACCTGTGTGAGGACAGCGAGTTGCACCCATGATACAGAGTGTTACATACATTGTTAGGGTTTGTCTTCAGTTTCTTTTATCAACCCCCATTTGCCATGGGATGTCCACAACTCAAAATTTTCTCACCTTGATAAGGACAAACTTATCCTTTTTTGGTTTTGTGCTTAGGATGGGGAAGATATCACCTGGCCTCCCAAGGATGGCTGACTGTTTTTGGTAAGTGGCCACCCAACACTCTATACAGAACATAGACATTCTTGTACAGTGACAGATTCAGTGACTTTGGTCTACACGTCTTTACCTTGGTTGTGTTGCTATGCTCTGTGACAGATGAATCTAACTCTTTGGTAAAGAAGGATTTACACAAGTATTCCAAATAATTATCAACCACAAATCCTGTTGTATATAAAACATAAGGAAAGCAATAAGACACTGATCCCTCGGTTCTGTTCAAAGTTTTAGGGAGAAAAAAAAAAACCACATCTACAAGAAAAGGTCCTTTCATTAAAAATTCACTAGAAAAAGAAAGCCACTGCCCCAAATGTTTTCTTTGCAATGAAAATTGTTTCTTCAGGAAATCCACAGCCACAAACGTCCTGTCCAAGTGCAATTCAGCCAACTAAAGGGAGCTCAAAGTTCATTTATTATTAGTTTATTTATATACCTTTTGATTGAAAGTTGCTTAGTATAAAGAAATAGTTTTGCATACAGTGACCTCAACAATTAGCCTAGGACCGGATCTTCTGCCTATTAAGTTTTATGGTCCTGTTTTACTTTTGGACTGTCCATGAGCGGGCAGGTTATTTGAACTTGGGTTTCGGTTTCATGCTCAAGGCTGCTTGAGTGGACTGTTGTGTTTGCTGTTAAGGAAGTTTCTGGAAAGACAGTTTCTCCCATCATCTTTAGACATGACTTTATTTGTAGAGAATAGGAAGGAGCTGAGACAAAGCAAACACTCAGTGTGGGTTGAAGTCCAGTGCTCTGTTAAGACTCCCCTCTCTGGACTAGGTTGAAACTTTCCAGGAGAGGTCAAGATCCACAAGGAAAATGCATTTCAAAAAGCCATTCTTTGAAAAGATTGTCGTCTTTTCTTCTTCATACGTTAAGGAAGCTTAATCTCCAAAATCATTGAAAGGCCTTGTTGGGGAGGCAACTAAGATTAGAAGAGGCTGGAAGGATGAGGCTTCTTGATGTTAGTGGTGTTATAAGAAAGGGAAGAGAATCCTGACCTAGCATACTGACTCTGTCTCCCCGGGAGATGCACTCCAACACGTTTAGATGAATGCAAAATCCTTGCAGATGGTATGCTCTTGGACTTCCCAGCCTCAAAATAAGACTCTATTCTTTACAAATTTCCCAGTCTTGGGTGTTTTGTTACAGCAACAGGAAATGAACTACAATTGGGCATGTGCAGGAAAAACTTAGGAGAACACTGCTGAAAATATATCATTTTTGGAGACCCCTATGAGCAGCACGGCCATTCATTTATAAACAAATCTGTAGAGCACTGAACTATAATCCTACGGCTATGGTTGCAGCTCAGCTGGTCTGCTGTTTGTCTAGTGCTCTTAATCCCTGAGTGCAATGCCCAGCACTGCATCGAGTAGATGTGTCGGTGCATGCCAATAATCTCAGTACTCAGGAGGTAGAGGCAAGAAGGTCAGAAGTTCAAGGTCATAGCCATGTGTGAGGCCAAACTTGACAAATTTTGAGACAGGCAAAACCCTGTCTCAAAAGAATACAAATAACTCAAATGGTTCCTTATAGCTTTTTAACCTGCAAGGGGCAGACACATGGATCTCTGTTGTGGTCTGAGAAGCATAAGACTGAGGGTCAGCAACCGTGGGGGTTGCTGCACTGGCTGTCATTTCTGTTCTCTAATGACCTTTGAACAACAGGAAGAAGTCCTACTGTTGAAGTCCTCTCCTAGGTAACAATCACTTAGACCCCATGGTCGTGACTTCTCCATCTTTCTAATAATCAATCCAAGAAAAGCAGATTCTGTTCATTATTCTCCCCAAACTAGCACCATGTCCCTTGGACCTCGTCCTTTCTGTCAGGCTCAAGCAGAGACCTGCACAAGCCCTGGTGTTGCAGTGGCTCTTTCAGGAGATATGTGGACTGGAAAAGGCCAGCCCACAATCTTTGAGGTCAAGAGGAGGTAAAAGACAAATGACATTTGGAGCCTATGCCAGCTCTAACCTAGCCTTAGAAAGAAACAAGCAACCTGGTATTAAGCACATGCCACGGGAAGTCTAAATAAATTTAAATGTTAACGTTATGGTGACGTCCTCTTAAATCTTGTGCAAGGTTCATAAAGAACATGCAGAGGGAACTGAGTGGGGGTGTTGGTAGAACCAAACAGTCAATACAGGCTGATGGCATCTGACCAGCAGGGAGCTGGAGATAAGCCAAGCCCTCATTCCTCACCAAAGCTTGTCCACCTGGCGATGGGACTATCGGCCTGTCACACACACACACACACACACACACACACACACACACACACACACACACACTTTATAGGTTTACTAGAGGCCTATCTGACACCTGAACTGTAAAACCCACAGGTAAGAAGGAAGCCTCTGGGAGCAGTTCAGGTAGACAACAACGGTTGCCTCTGAGCATGGTCAAATCCAGATGTTGCCCTGGATTAGATGATATCTGGCCTGGGATTAACTATCTCAAGGTATGTTCTAGAGAGCTGGAAAAGTTTAATGGTCGTGAGTGTCCGATGCTCCAGGACATATGTGGGGAAAGCTAAATGACCTTCAGATGCCTGAATCCCATTAGTTCTTTTCCCATGGTGGCAGGGCCTCATAGTGAATGAAGGCCCATCACCACAGAGGAAACAGGAAAACAACCATGCCAGGCTAGCCCCTACCTTATTAGCATATCCAAAATCAGCAGTTCTCAAAGCTGGAGAAGAAGATGGGTACCCTGATACACAAGTCAAAGTTTCAACTATTAAAACTTTCTGTAAAGCAGCTTGGCAATAGATAACAAAAGCCTCAGAAATATTAAAATCGTTTAGCTCAGTAATTACTATAATTAACATTGGTAGGACTTGCTCCAAAAGAAGTGAGATGAATATAAAGATCTCCTTTGCACATATAGACGGAAAATTTTTAAGTGGCCTATTGTCTAACATTAGTACAAAAAAAAAAAGAAACAGTTTATTGGTGGCTAGTATTTAGGTATTTATAGGGACTAAAATTGTGTTGATAGAGTACTTTAAAGCCTAAAATAATATCTGTATAAACTGATTACATGGCTGCTCCATGTAATAAGCAATACATTCTTCTCAATAGAGTTGAGAAGAATGGTTTTTAGTGTGGCTATAAAGAAGAGAACATCCAGAGACATCTGACAGAGTCCAGAGCAGAGAGAGAAAGTAGTAGACTGAACATGGACAGCAGAAACATGAGGAGAGAAAGGGAAGGGGGAGAGAGAGAGGGGGGGGAGAAGAAGGACGGGGAGGGGAGAGGGAGGGGGAGCAGGAGGGGGGAGGAGGAGGGGGAAGGAGAGGGGGAGGGGGGAGGAGGAGGAGAAGGAAAAGGAGGAGGAAGAAGAGGAGGAGGAAAAGGAGAAGGAGGAGGAGGAAGAAGAGGAGGAGAAAGAGGAGGAGGAAGATGAGGAAGAGAAAAAGGAGAAAGAAGAGGGGGGGAGGAACGCCTATGAGCTGCAATTTAGGGGTAGAAGATGCAAGAGCTGAGAAGAGCCAGGATGCCAGCATGGACTTTGAAATGTATAACAGATACTCATGTTACTGAAGGAGCCTAGAGGCCAGCATCCACTTCAGCATACTATAGACACCATCGACAGCCACTTGTCCCTTCTGCCAACGATAAAGGGAACTGGCTCCTCTTGATAGAAGAAACTGGCTTCCCATGTTCCTGAGAACTGCTGACTTTTGTCTAACTGCAAGAATTTGGGAAAATGGAGTTTCCCTTGGCTCTGATGATGTCAAGTAAAATTAACTTTTCTGAAGGACGCATACAAGGAGAGAGAGAAGAAACTTCCAAACTATCAGAGGTAGCCTCTCCTGGGAGGGGAGGTGTGGGGAACTGTACATCTCTTCTTTACAGTTTTATTCTCACAGTAGATACTACTCTTATAATTAAATAAGGAAGAGGTGCCCCTGGTGGGCTGTGGTGGGTGGCCCACTAGGACCTCCTTTCTGGCAGAGGATGTTAATCAATGCTCAACTCTAAGTAGCTAGGGTGTAGAGAGTCCCTGGGGTTTGAAATGTGCCAGCCCTTAAATGCTCAAGTGTTCATGGCCATGGTTACTCTTCTAGAGCAGTTCTGCAGCGGTACCTCCCACATCTAATGTTTACCCCCATCCGCTGGAGAACTTGCTTAAATGAGGACTCTGGTTCAAGATGCCCGGGGTGGGGGTGCATCCTCAACACACTGATAGATGTCAGAGACGCTGTCCATCCAAGGCCCTACTGGAGCCCATACCTAGAGAATCAGGTTTGACAGGTTGGGAGGGGCTTGTTGACCTGCATTCTGTGTCTCAGGTAATGTAGGTGCTGATCTACAGACCTCACAGAGACTAGAACTTTTGCTGGTCCTCACAGCCAGAGTTAATAATGCACCCTGTATTCACTAATAATACACCCTGTAGTCACCCTGAGACTGCTATCCTACTTGTGCACTCAAACTATTGGTTTAACCTGCTTTTAAAAGGACAATGTAACAACCAAGCTTTCTTGTTTGGATTTCCCCTGCAATCAACTTTTACAACCTAAGCCAATGCATAGCTGTCATCTTAAATCATGGTCTCTTCCACACCCTGGCCCAGACAATACATGTGTATCATTTACTTAGAGCAGCAAATACAGGAGTTGAAAGCAGCATTCTAAAATCTACCTAAAGGTTGCAAGTGGCCATCCATTGGTTGGTAAACAACGATGTTTGTTACCTGATGAGTAGGAAGCCGTTGCAGCCAGTGACTCAACCTCTTGTAAAACTCTGTTAAAGGTCTCTGTAAAGGATCCCATTCCTTCCCGCCATGTGATGATCCCTGTGCTGTTCAATAAAGGCAGAGCAAAACCCTTTGTGGGAGGTAGACAGACCACTTACACATAGTTCATATGACAGACAGACATACACACAGATACAGTGACAAACAGATTCACCAGACAGCCTTTAAGCAGTCACAGATTCAGTCAGACTTATACAACAGACAGACATACAGGCAGATAGGCAGGCAGGCAGGCAGGCAGGCAGGCAGGCAGACAGACAGACAGACAGACAGAGGGAAGACACACATGGGAGTAGAGAATTCAAATCTTGACTCACTCTGTGTCCAAGGGGAAGTGCTTTGCTTTCATTCCTCATTGAGACACATGCAATACTGGTGATGCAGAGTTAGTCACTAATATATATAACCCAAGTAAAACTGGCATCCCTTCTTGGAATTTAGTTTAGGCCCCACCCTCACGGTTGCCTGGCAACAGCCAAGTGTGCCTGACTCACTATCCTCCCCATGCCCTAAATAAACTATGCTATACTATACCCATCCTGTGGCTGGTACCTCAGGGGGAAGGGATGTCTCAGCATGGGCCTGCAGAGGCACTCCCTATCCTCACACCATACCACACCTCCACCAAACATATCCCTGTCTTCTTTCTTTTTATAAAACACAACATCCCCTGTACATTGTTTCTCAAAAAGTAGTTTAAGAACCAGCATGTATCGTCTAGAGGCTCACCAGAAATGCAAGTGACTAGACCCCACCTTCAGGATCAGAACCTGCACTGTGACAGGACACTTGGGTGATGTATATGACACTGCTTGGGATTCTCTAATCTAGAAGAGCCTCCCAACAAAACCTAGCGAGCCTTTTCAGAAAATCATTCAGCCAAAACAGTCAGGTGCCCTACCCTTCCCAACCCTTGGTCATTGAACCAATGAACTTTCTTCCTGGCAAGTTAGTTACTTCCTCCTTTTCCCTGTGACCTGTGGCTCAGAGTCAGAGTCATGATCGGGTGGCTGATTGCCTGGTCCGGAGAGACCTTTTTTGCTGTCTGTTCACAGCCTTGAGCACTTGCTGACCATGCCCTGCAGGATGAAAACAACTCCACTGCCATGGAGCAAACTTGGGATTCTTACATCAATTCCTTAAGTCAGAACTCCTTGCCCAGACAAGTGGAAGTGACCGAGGGAAACTATTCAGGTAGGAGAGAGAGGGACGGTATCTGAAGGGACCAGAAGAAACATAATCCACCAAATTCCAAGGAAATGTGATCTCAAGACTTCAGGAATAGGAGTTGGTGAAGGGAGTCATGTTCTATCTAGATTCTGTTGGGAGATGCTAGGCTAAGGAGAATCAGGTATTTTTCTACCAGAATCATCTGCCTGTTAAAAAGAAAAATAACAACTGCACTTATTACTTTTAAACATACCATAACTTAAAGAGGACAAGAAATCTCTTTCCCAAGAAGGTAGAGCATTGGAAAAGAGAGAGAGAAAAATGTTCTGTTTATGGAAGACATATATTTATTTTGCCAAAGTATTTTCCTTAGCTATGGGCAGAATGAAATATACCACCTAGCAATGCTCCTTGCTGTATGTTGGCATATTTCTGCTGTTCGAAGGGTTTATTCATTTATTTTAATTTGACAGAAGTCTGGGAAAGAAAGGAGCTATTCACCAATATTGCCTAGGAAAAGGGAAAATGTTATTTTTGAGCAATGAATATTTTTCACTCTGCTGAGAAATTATAGCAATTTGACACAGGAAGTCTAAGGCGTGGATGCATGTGAGCTTGAAAATTTGTCTTTTGTTGGTTTGATGATAACAAAAAAAAAAAAAAAAAAAAAAAAAAACTCATGTCAATGCTCTAGGGGGTTTCCCATGGTTAGTGAGGAGTCCACCTGTGTACCAGAGGGCCATCTACCATGTAGCCTGCATCGTTAAGAACACAGAAAACTGGGCTCACTGCTGGAAATGACAGAGGTGGCTATACTGCCCACCAGGCAAGACAAATTATGATGGCTACTTCTGGAAAAAAAAGAATTATTTCAAATATTTTTAACTTTAAAGTGAATTGCATACCATAAAAGATGCTGAACTGCTCAATTATCCATCTTGGTCATTTTTCTGTGCTCACTGAGAGACCGCTGTTTGTCTCGTGTCATATTTAACAAATTTTACTTCAATTTTTTTTACTTAAAGCTTTCATTTACCTAGAGAAATACTAGCTACAAATCTCTGACTGTAACTTCAATCATTGAAGTTTTTGTTTTTTCCTCGTGGCAACTATTGTCTTTCAGGGTCACTTGAAAACCTGTCATTCTCCAAAGGGGATATCATCACAGTGGTTGACCTGGAGCCAATTCATGTCAGAGCAGAAGTGAAGGGTGGTGAGCAAGTTCTGGATGTGGTCAATATACCTCTTGGATATGAAGGTACAGGGGACAAAAGGTTCCTTTTGGGTCTTGTGATTCTTCAGAGAACACATGGAAGGTCATTTTGGTCTTGATTTATCAAACAAGGAAGCCAGGCTGTCAGCTGGACATTGGTGAGTGGGGAAGCAGTAAGAAGTGAGAGTCTGCCAGATGCAGACCAGCAAAAGCCAACTGCACAACCCTGTGCCTGGAGCAGGGATCTCCTGATGGTGTTTATATCAGCCTGCAAAGCTCTTTACCCAAGCTCCTGCTATGACCTCAACTCCATGTCTGCTGGAGATAAGTGTGAGGAAAATCCAGGCTTTTCTCTCTTGTGCTGGATCTGGTTGTTAAGTTTTCCTATGCAAGAGAAGAATCCAGTTTTAGAAACTGTGGAGAAGACAGCAAAGCCACAGACATGATCAATGTACCTCAATTGTGGGGCTGTTTTGTTTTGGCTTTGAGACAGAAAAAGGGATAAAGATACTCCTCTCATAATTTAAAGAAAGTACATAAAATAAACAAACCACAACATGAATGGCTCTCATATCTACAGTGGGGCCACTTAGGGAACAGTATCAAAGAGGGGGGAAGACAGTGAGCAGAAGAGTACAGGGCATTACACCCATTCAAGTAGAGAAAGAAGAAGGCAGAGCCTCAAACAAGAATGGTCGGGATTTTAGGTGCAGATGAATGGAGAGCTTCTGTGTGGGCATCAAAGCTCAGAGAACAGGTACAGTGATTGTCACATCCAACACTGAGAAGGAGGTGACTCTGCTGGTGCTTTGGGGGTGCTAAGGTCCCTGATGGACACTCTCTGACCTTGAAATAAGGGAGGATCTATAGTAGGTGCCAAGGCTGGTGTCAGAGCAGATGGTGCTGACCTCTGAGCAAATGATCCAAGGACGTATGTGATGGCTTCTTTATCTGTCGAATATTGGAAGACAGGGATAAAAATATGGTTCAGGGGTTAAGAGTACTGACTGCTCTTGGGTCAGAGGCTCCATTCCCAGCTCTCACAATGTGGCTCACAACCATCTGTAACTCTATCCAGTGCGCTCTTCTGTCCTCCTTGGACACTACACAGCATGTGGTGCATAGACATACATGCAGGCAAAACACCCGTACACATAAAATAATAAAACAAATCTTTCTAAAACATTTATCAAAAAAAGTTAGAATGCTTTGAAAGGGTGGTTCTGATGCTAAGGTCTTTTTTCCCCAGTTGGTTCTTGATTTGTCAGTAAAGAAAGCTGGGGGGGGGGGGGCTAATTGCTGGGTGGAAGGTATAGGCAGGACTTAGAGGTCCCAGGAGGAACGGGAAGACGCAAGGAAGGAGAGGGAGGTTTTTTCTGCTATGCTTTGGAGGAAGAACATAACAACCATGTGAGGTCTCTGGGTGAGCTAAGGCCTCTGCTACAGGTGCGTGGCCAAGTAAGTTTGGTAGAGACTCAGTGGGACTAGCAACTGAAGTTTAGGGCAAGTGGAGAGACAGAGATAATAAATTAGTAAGGGCACACTTTTCCAGGCGGGAGGTATAAGCAACCAACAATTGGACCTAGAAGGCAAGTTGTAAAAAAACAAACTGTGTGCGTGTGTGTGTGTGTGTGTGTGTATGTGTGTGTGTGTGTGTGTGTGTGCCTCTGTGTGTGTGTGTGTGAGTGTCTTTTATCCTTGGATTCAAAGGTCTCAAGAGGAGTCTAGTATCATGGTCACCTCCTGGAGCAAAGGTGGGTGGAGCAAAAGGAAAGCTGGGAGGGGCTAGTAGAGCAGCTGGTCCCGGCACTACATGCAACAGTGCTTAAGCAGGGGATGCAGCAGCATACTACATAGGTGAAGGGAACTGTAGTAGCAGCAAGATCCTACCAGCAGCTTCTCCCTTTTAAGATGCTCCCATAAGCCCAGGTGCTCCCATCTCTGGGTATGGACACATACTTTCCAGCTCTCCCAGAACACAAGTGAAGATGTTGAAGCATGAATCCCCTGGAAAAGAAGAAACAAAAACGTCAGTTTTGTTATTCAGGGTTCTGGGCAAGCATTTCTGGGATCTGGGTTAACTTGGAAGGAAGAAGGCTTCTGGAATGTTCCCCAGAGCCCACATTCCGTGGCTGTGTTTACTAATGCTGTCCAAGTTATCAGTCTGGCCTAATGTGCAAGGAACAGTCCCTGCCTTTCTCTTCTCTGTGAGCTGTTCTTCCCAGCTGAGGTCTAAAATGTTCTTACTTACAACTGTGATTCTTTTAGCTTAAGTGTGAGCCATGGGAGGTGGTGGCAATTAGCTCCACCAGCTTCCACAACCTGAATCTCTGGACAGACTTTGTGATGTAGCTGCAGCTGGCAGGTGATTGGACATCCTACCCCTGCTCCCTCCTCCCCCTCCCCCTCCTCCATCCCCTCCTTCTCCCCTTCCCCCTCCCCCAGCAACAGGTCTGCCCAGAACCCAATCCCCCTGCTTGCCCTCTCCATCACCTCTGTGCACTGTGCTCCAGCCTCCCCAGGAAACAGGGACAGAAACTATCCTAACACATAGGACTCTGTATGAACAACCAGAAGACAAACCTCCTGGCTCTGGTGTGTGGACTTTGTCCCTGCCACTCAGATTCAGAGACCTGCCGCTCCGATATCAGAGATATCAGAGTGACGTGGAACCTGCTGAGCTATAAAGGCCTTATCAGAAGGCAGTGGTAACCCTCTCTGCAGGCTTACGATGTAAGACTGGAGAACAAGGAGAGAGTGGAAGGATGCATAGGGGCAGGGCGGAGGCAGGGTGGGGTGTGGTACTTAGGAAGCCCCAGGATGGCCACAAAGCAGGAAAAGCCAGGCACGTTGGCAAAGGAGGCTGCCCTGGAGCTCTCCTAGTTTGGCTGGTGAGGGGCACCACTGGAGAGCAGGACAGAGATGCATGCCTGCTTCTGTTTCACCTTCTGCTTGCTGGCAGGTGGGGGACATGGCTAACCTTGCAAGGTCTCTGCTTAACAATCTGTGACTACTTAGCTAACTCACCAGTGCTTTAATATTACCAGGGGCAGTGTTCTGAGTACCAGTCAGCATGATGCTCCGTGGTAACAGCTCCACCAAATAGCACTTAGGGATGAAGCAGCAGTCATACCTGCTGCTCTGACATGGACCTGTTTCAGATTTCAGTGAGAAAGGTGGTAAGAGAGCAGAGGGTAGCCTTGGGGAAGGCCAGGCAGAGCTGGCCACCTGGGGTGGGGGTGGGGTGCTTCCTTGTCTGCATTTATTCTCTGATTAGCATTCTAACATGCCTCTCTGTTAACGGTGGCCCAGAGGGTCAGATTAATCAAAGTGGAGAACATTCCTCTTTAAATTGCAATCACAAGCATTATCTGCGTTTTGATATTAATCAATCACCATTGACTACCCTTACTATTTTTGCAGCATTTTGGAGAATGGAATAAACACAATTTCAGGGCCTTGCAGGTCGGTAGCCCCATGCCACAAGGCAGAAATGATCTCACGTTGAGATGAAGGGAGGAAGGAGGGCTGGCTGTGTGGTGGGTATTAAAATCGAGCAGGCAGTTTCTGAATAATGCAACATGTGATTTATGACTCTGAACTAAAAGCTGGTGCTTCTTAGTAAATGTCCCTACCACAGGAGTGACCCAGGTCACATCTGCATCTGGAGATTTCTTAAGGAGCACTTGTTAGCACGGCATGGCCCTTCTGCTTATTGAGTATATCAGAGGTGGGTGTGGTGGACCACTATGTTTAAAACACAGCATCTGTGTGTGTACTGCAGAGGTGTCCACAGTGTTCTCTTTCTAGTTTCAATGTAGCAATTTTCCTTAGCATAACAGAAAACCTATACAGTTTAAAAACTACGCTCATGTCTGTTGTGCTGGTGCCTACCAGTAGGATATGCCAAAGAAGCAGAGACAGAAGGATCATGAGTTTGAGGTCAGAGAAATGGCTCAGTGGTTAAGAATACTTGCTACTCTTCCAGGGTACCCGAGTTCAGCACCCAGGATTCACTTTGGGTGGCTTACAATCACCTGTAGCTCCAGCTCTAGGGAATCTGAGTCTTTCTTATGGCCTCTTTGGGCACCTTTGCACACACACACATAACAACAACAACTTCTACTACTACAACAACAACAAAAACAATCTCACATTCTGAGCAAAAGGAATAATTCAGTCGAAGAAAGGAAGACCTAAATGCCATCTAACACGAGATTTCCTAAGGGCCACACAATATGGGAGGGATCGGTGCCAATATCTTTCCTTTACATGAAGAGGAAAATCTTTAGCTACTCAAATACCTTCTATAAAATGGCACATTTATCATATAAATCTGTATGTGTCCCTCCCATCTATTTTAAATCATTTCTAGATTGTTTATAATGTCTAACAGAATACATATATTATGTAAGTAGTTAATCTGGACAAGTTGAGTACTGATTTGTTTGTTTGTTTGTTTGTTGAACAGTCTAATTATGTAGTCCAGGTTGGCCTTGAACAGTCTAATTATGTAGCCCAGGTTGGCCTTGACCTCACTGTCCTCTTGTCTCACCCTCCTAAATTGTTTTTCCCCAAATGTTTTTGACCACGGATGGTTCTGTCTGAAGGTACAGAACCTGCAGGTAAGGAGGGCCAGCCATTTTGTTCACATCTTTTATGCTTACTGCTCTGTGAGCTGAGCAAGGCAGTCACTAGGCATCTACAAGATGAGGTGTGGAGAAGCCATAAAATTTAATTTTAAACAGCAGTCTGAGCGTCAGAAAGGTTCGATTTTGAATGTCAAACCTTGTCATTGTGTTCTCAAGGGTGGGAATTCTGACAGGGAGGAAGACAGGCACATAGAAGCATGGTGCACACAGCATCTAGACACAATCCCAGACTCTTAATAGTTCCCTCTACTTACTGTAGTTTTCTCCAGAAGCCAGTTTCCCAGCCACAGATCTCAGACCCTACAGCTTCTGGAAGCCCAAAGATCTCTATGTCCAAATGCCACGAGCTGGGTATAACCCCCGCCAGCAGAAGGAAGCCAGAACATCTGTGGATGAACCAAACTTAGGCTAAGTCTACACTTGCCTGGCAGGTTCTACCTTGCCCTCAGACCAGGATTTGGACCGATCAAGAGGCCTGCGAAGTCACCTTCATCCTTCTTTCTAGGTTGACATGATGTGGTTAAGTGTCCTTCCTCCCACCTCTTGCAAACCAGGTTTCAAGGACCAATCTCAGACATAACACCGTAGCCGGCAGTTGGCAATTAACATCGAGTTGAACCTGGGAATCCATAGAAACCAATTACCGAAGCCCAGGAACATGGAGTCCAGTCAGCATCTACCCATTTGATTGCTAAGCTTCTTCCCAATTAGGGAAATGGATGATCTGATGAAAAGTGAATGAATAGTAAAATCAATAATATCCCTGTGCAGTAATTTATTGCTTATCCCTCCACATGTGCCCTCCTATTCTGGTCACTTCAGCAATCTAAGTCTCGGGCCAATGTGTTAACTTTACAGATAAAAAGACTCGTCGGCTCTCCAATCCTATTTGACTGTCAAAGCCCCTGCCAGGACTCATAGCAGAGCAAAATACACTTTCTGTTTACTCCCTGTATGCGTTATGTTTTGCTGTTAAGCCCAGAGAAGAGCTTCCTGGAGACTGTTAAGGATCTAAGGCTGACACCTGCATGCCTTTCTTACTTCTCATTCAGAACAAAGCAAGAGAAACAGGCGTGGGATAAACGCACTTGCCATCCCTGTTAGCCCTACTTTAAAATGCCACAGTTCACAGAACAGCATTGTCTAAAGCCTCAGGAATCTAGCCCAGCTCCCATTGCAACCACAGGCAATTCTGCCCTGATTGTTCTAACCTAGATGGCCGTGCATTTTGCTGTACAGGGAGAAACTAATGAGGTGAAGAGCTTTCTGGGATGGGAAACCGCTGGCCCACTACCTAATGCACCATGCCTGGGACCTCTGGGAGCCCACCTCCCAGATTGCCTCGTGCCTGACTGCAGAGGAACATGCTTATGTGTCTGTCGGTGTCGATGGGATGTAAGTGGGCTGTAAAATGGAACAGCAGGTGAAGGGAGACCCTGCAGGGAAGCAGCTAAACGGCCTCTTCTCTCAGCACAGCAGATATCAGCATCATCACCGGCATCATTACCTGCCTGGAGAGTATATCAGGATCCCAGCTGTGGAACCAAGATAGGAAGGTCACAGTTGAGAACCGAGGCAGCAGCTTCAGGCCCAGCATTCACACCAGGAGCCAGGAGTTATGTCTTAGCATTATGAATCTTGTAGCAGCTGAACTGTATTATCGATGATGTTATCAAGGTGAATCCAGATGAGTGGAGAGCCAGTGACCTCCTCTTCACTGAACTAGATCACTTAAGTTCAAAGGGGAGAGATTAAAATAAATCAGAAGTAATCGATGGTAACGTTTGGTCAGCCAAACAACGATCAAAGGAAAAATCGAGAAGAGGAGCTTCGAGCACTGTGGAAGTCTCCAGTAAAGACAAAAGCTTTATCTCGAGCACCCTGTTCACTTCCTTGACGGAGGGTCCTACGAGTGACAAATGACTAAATCACAGCTGTGTTTTTCTCTGTGCCTCATTTGGCATGTCTTCCCATCCAGTGGAACTCTCTGTTGGAACATGGAAGGCTGGCAACATTGAACAGAGCAGAAAGGTTTAAAAATCAAATCCTCTCTGCTTTGATTAAGTCACCAGCTCTCCCCGGAAAAAGAGTCAGCAACGCTCCTTGGCTCCGCTCTAGTTACTGAATCCCAGGGGACACCATATGAGGGCTCTCCCAACCCTGTCTCAACTCACGTTTCTGTCTGCTGGGCTGTAAGACAAATAGAATGCTGAGGGCAAGGAGTCACTGCCGAAGCTGTGACTGGTCCCATCTGGAATGCTGGGGCTCTGTGACAGAGGGTTCACTTGGCTTCACCAACTTCACCACCAACCTTCAGTGTTTCTAGCGTTGCACGTCTGGTATCTATTCTGGATACGGTCACCAAAACACAAAGCCTTATCCTTGCCAAGCTGAACAAAGGAAGAGGCATGAGCCTCTGTGTAAGATAAGATGTGAAATAAATCAGCCTCAAACCGCCAGCCACCCCCTGGCTCTGCTGAGAAACTGCAGCACATGGAGGCTTGTGTGGAGGCCAGCAACCCTTCTTCCAGGCTGTTCTGAACATGGAAGGTTGCCATGAGCCCTGTAGAGGACAGCCACAGACAACAGTTACGCAGCCTCCCACTTCAGGGCCAGGCTCACCCCAGCAGCTGATGGAGGATCTAGAGAGTTCTGGTCTACCATAGCCTTTTCAATCCTCCAGGTTCTAGCATTCTGCCAAGTTGAAGAATTCTGCTTCCTGTGTGAGCAGTGCTTTAATCTGCGCATTGGCTATAGCAGTGCTGGTAGTTTTCAGGAAAGAGCATATGAGTCCAAAGCCAGCCTGGGCAAGGGACTCACAAACAAGTGGGAAAAAAATCACTCCTTTTTGTGGGACACCTAACAGTGGGAGCAGGGGCTGTCTCTGACACTTTTGCCTGCTTTGGGGACCCTTTTCCTCCTACTGGGTTGCCTCATCCAGCCCTAATACCAGGGGAGGTGCCTAATCTTACTACATCTTGATATGCCATGTTTGATTGATATCCATGGGAGAAGGTCTGCTTTTTTCTGGATAGATAGGGAGGTATGAGTGGGGGAGACAGAGGAGCACTGCAGGGAGGGACTGAGAGGAAAGGAGGAAGGGGAACTGCAGTCAGGATGTAAAAGATAATAATAATAACAATAATAATAATAATAATAATAATAATAATAATAATAATAAATCACTCATGCCTAGATTCTCCTGAGGTCCTGTAAGTTTCAGCTCTGTTCTGATTACAGCCAAGAGAGGCTTTCCTCTCCTTCCATGCATGGCATTTCTTAGGTGGAAAACTGAGACCATTACTAAACCATCTTAGAAGTTTGATTATTGGGACTGAACACTGTTTGTGAGTGTGTACTTAGCAACAGGGTACTTAGCTGGGGCTCAGTCGACTGCCTGTCTGAGTCCCATCAAGGGCCTGTGTTCAGGAAAGGCGCCAGGTGATGATGACCTTGCTAGGAGACAGTTGGGAAGGTGGATGCTTAATCTTGAGTTTCAGCTTGATGGAATCTATAATAACCTTGGAGAAATATCTCTGGGCCAGGCTGAGGAGGACCACCTAGATGAGGTTTGGTGAGGTAGGAAGACTAAGTGCAGGCAGTTCTACTGCACAGACTGTGTCCTGGACTGGACAGGAAGGAGAAGGCAAAGTGAGCACAAGCAGCTTTCCCCTGAGCCCTCTGGTTGCTGATACACTATGACAGCAGCCACTTGAAGCTCTCAGAGCTATAAAGTCCCCACCATGATGGACGGAACCCTCAAACTGTCCACCAAAATTAACCCTTTCTTCCCTAAGTTTCTTTTGTCAATGTTTTTTTTTGTTTTGTTTTGTTTTTTTTTTGTTTTGTTTTTTTTTTCAGCTACAAAACAAGTAACTGATACAGAGAGAGCCTGGGTGGCTAGATCAAAGGTAGTAAAAACTCTGCCTGGGAACAGGAGGTCTCATAGAGGGTCTCTTCCATCCCCTGGTCCTTGGCAACTGCCTGAATGGTCATGTTGGCTGCAAGACCCTGCCCATGAAGCTAGAAGATTAATCACAAAACCATTTCCAAGAAATAAAATCCTGTTAAGTTCAATTCTCAGGTGAACCTGTAAAAACAAAAGAATAAATGTTTGTCGTATGAGTTAATAATGCCCTAACCCTTCATTCCTACATCCAACAAGAAACTGCTCTCGACACTGGCTTTGCCCTACTGAAACTCAAATGTATTCCATCACAGGGCAGCCCAGGGATGGTTGAGAAATGCCTTTATGATTCAGCCATGTCAGCCAGCTGCTGCACCATTGCCCAGACCAGCTGATGGTGAAATGCAGATGGGTTTGGTGAGCCAGTAGTAAGCTGCCGGTGTTTTGTAACCAACCAGAAATGAAGGATTAAGCCAAGGAAATTCATATTCCTTAGGAAGCTCAAGTGAGTAAGTGCAAGTCAAGAACATGGCCAGGACAAGAAGGGACCTCACTGATGGACTCCCGTCAGTCTGTGTCTAGGAAGAGATACCTCCTTTCCCATAGTCTAAGGAAGATTGATTAAGAACCAATGGTTTTCAAAACATCTTTCTCCCCAAGAGGAAGATGACAAACTCTGTCTTCCCATGGCTGTTTGAACCACAGGGATGATTCCATCCCTGGAGCAGTCAGCCTGGGATTCCAGGAAGCAGAACTGAAGGATCCAGTGAGTCATGCCACTTTGAAGGCCCACGAAACTCAGTCACTACAGCGAGCCTGGATGGTCATCAGGAAAATCCTACAATGTACCCTTTTATAAAAAAAAAAAAAAAAAAAAAAAAAAAAAAAAAAAAAAAAAAAAGCCCTTTCTCTGTTTGATTGATGACCTCTTCAGATTTGTGGGCCCACTGCTCTCCTCTTTGGTACCGCTAGTTGATCAAAACTGAGAAGCTTATTACTTTTAAGGCTCTTAAAAGTGCATAGCCATATTCCTTCTTAAAGGTGTGTGTTTTAGTCTATCTTGATATACCAGAAGCACATCTATTAATTTGTTTCTATTAAAATTTATCTTCTTTGTCATCGTGATTCACAGCAGTTAAGATATGGGAGCAATCTAAGTGTCCATCAATGGATGAATAGATGCATATAAATGATGGAATATTATACATCTGTTATAAAAGTCTGGCGTTTGCAACAAAATGGCTAGAACTGACATACATTGTGCTAAGGAAAATAAATACCTGAGATCTGGAAAGATACATACAATATAGTCTCATTGTTATGTGGAATATAAAAAAAGCTAAGATACAGAAATGTATTTGTGACCTGCTTTGATGAATGTTCATCACAGAGGGTAATAATGTCTTGGGTGTTTCAAAATTACCGAAATTTTAAACGTGCTTACAAAAAAGAAAAAAGAAAAAAGAACCAATGAATTGGTGATGTAACTGATATATTAGATAGCTTTAATGAACCTTCCTGATTCTAAAGGCCACGTGGTTCTCTGTGGTAAATCCGGAAACTGCTCTCTGAATTTGTTCAAACATGACCACGTAGGTCTATATCAGCAGTGGGATAAACAGGAGAGAGGTACTGCTCAAGGGCTTTTCTAGAAGGGCAGCGAGAATGAGCTGAAAATCTCTAGGACACTTATTCTGAAGATGAAGCCATGGTTGACTTGTTCCCTGGAGTACATGATGGAAGAGGTCTTTTTGTCTTCACCACTGAGTCCCGCCTCTGCACCCACGTTTTCTCCACTGGCACCCTGCTTCTTGGCATTAATGAAAACCTGACAGCTCTTTGCACTCTGGAGCATGTTTTCCTTTGGAGTCACCGGAAGGCTAGACTCATTAAACTAATGAAGGACTGGAAGCTCTGCTATTCCACCTTCGAATCTGTAAGTTAGTAACCTCTTCTGCTTCACTGTATCATCTTGAAGACCAGGTTGAGTCTACAGAAGGCAGAAGTCACAGAGGCAAAGAAAAAGACCAAAGGGCCTGGGAGAAACATGCTATCTGGATTAGCCCTGAAAACTGTGAATTTTTTTTTTATCTAGCTAACTTCTTAGGGGGCAGAACTTGGGAGTGTTAGATTGAAATTGGTAAACAGTGAACCTAGACAGTGAGTTCACTCTTTAAGGACATTGCTAAGGTAGCATACCCAAGGATGCCTCTATTTTTCCTCAGATGGCACACAGTGGGGCCAATCTGGAGCACCATAGCATATTACAGGTAACCATACTAGCTGGTCCAGGGCATGGCTACAGCTCCCACACCAGGACAATGCCTTCAAACTTCACTGTCTCTTTCCTGTCCAGGCACCATTGTGCCATTTACTGAAGTCATTCTCCCTACCTACTCCCATTGCCTTCTATCTTCTCATGGTTGATGATGTTCACAGTTCCCAGAGAAGGAAACCAAGGTCATTCCCAGTCTCCCTCTGACACCCAACAGTGCTAAGACATTAGAAACAGCATGCTATTTATTCTCTTGTGGTATACTGGTGATTAGGTGTGGTGATTGAGTTCTCAAGCACGTTAGCAGTCCATCCTCACAGAGAAGGTACTTGGCATTGTATAACTGACAGAGCTTGCATACTTAGCAAGGAGAGTGTAAATATGACTTCCTTTAATTTGCCTTAGTACTTGACTTGGTTTCTAGGTTTCTTGTGGTTTCATGGTTCTTTGTGTTTTAGAGTTACTCCAGCATCTTAGATATAGCTTAGATGCAGTTTAAGGTGCACAGGGCTGATGAATGATGATGTCATTACAATGCTTTTCCCTTTTACAACACCTTCTAAAAGAAGGATGAGGAAAGTCTTTAAGACCACGACTTAATCCTTACGAGTGAGATTAAAGTGAGTCTGGGAAGAGGCCCAACAATCTCTGATTTGTGAATGAGGAGTTCCGATGGGAAGGAGACAAACAGCAAGTAGCATCCTCTTGCACATTCATGCCAAGCTCCTGATACCCAAACACTGAGTGAAGACTCACACACGCACCCAGTGTGCACTGGAAAGAAGAGATGGGGGCTCCAGCCTTGACCGCACAGAGATAACAGATTCATCCATTTCACCTAAGTTCACTGCGGCTCCATTATTCTGGAAAAATCCCTACAAAAAAATAACTGAGAAACTGAAGAGTTTGGGGTTTTTGGCTCACGTTTTCACAGTCCTCAATCTGAAGGTACCTGGCCCTGTGTGACACTTACATCGTGGTGGGAACCTGGGACGGAGAGGAGACCACTCCGCTCGGGTAGTCCCTCCCTCGCTTTCCTTAGCGTGTATGTTCCACCATCCCCACCCCACTTACAGCCTCTAGTTCCCTCCTGTATGGCCCCTTTGCCACTTCCAGATCTCTACAGACATTTCAAGTTAAACAACTAGAACTTCAAAGCCATCGTCTACATATGAGAGAACATACAGTATCCGGCTATCTGGGCCTGGGTCACTTCATTCTGTATATCTTTCCAGTTCCATCTATTTTCTGGAAATTTTCAATTTTCTTTTCTTTTTACAGCTGAATAAAATTCCACTGTGTATATGGTAGTTATCCATTACCCCTCAGCTGAGAGGTGTATAGGCTGATCCTGTTTCCTAGCTACTGTGACAAGGGAAGCCATTTGAATGCACAGTATCTCTGTAGTTAGATATAGAGTCCTCTGTGTATGCACCCACATCTGGTAGAGGTAGGTCATATAGTATCTTATTTCTAGTTTGGTGTTTGTTTGTTTGTTTGTTTGTGCTTTTAGAAACCTCTAGAGTGATTTTCAACGTAGTTACACTAGTTCACACTTCTACCGACAGTGTGTAAGAGGCCACACCATTTCTATTCTTATTCTCCAAGTCCTAGAAACAAATGCTGTGATTCCCCCAGAGGTGGTCAAGCAGGTAGTGAGTGTGGTGCAGACACACTGGCTGGAATATCATGTACATCCTGGGTGGGACAGACAGTGGACATCAAGAGATCTAATCAAGCCATTCATCATATTGAACAACTTAAAGTTTCATAATTTGTTTCTAGAATTTTCCATTTAGTGTTTTCAGACATGGCTGCATATACGTAATAAAACCCCAAAAGGGAAGCCTCAGATAAGCATGCCTGCTTCAGTCAATAAATTCTACTTGAAAGAAAATGCTGAGAAAGTTCACCTCAAAACAGTAAATATGTGAAGTAATGTGTGTTAGCTTGGTTTGCTCATTCCCCAATGTATACATATTTTTAAATCACCATGTCATATCATATAAACGCAGTTTTTTATTCAGCAATTCCAAAGCAAAAATAAAACTGACCTTAAAAAGTCTACCAAACAATAATGACTGCAGACAAGTTTCCCATGTGTTTGCTCTGACCTCAAAGCCAACACAGATGATTATCTCAGCCTTGGAAATTATTGCTGTGAAATCATGGTTGCCTATTAACAGCTGTGACCAGAGGCCCAGCAGCTCCATGCTTTAACACAGTGAGCCATGACTGTGTATTGTACACCACACCTGAGACTTAGGAGCCTGGGGAAGTTGACATGGATGATCAGGGGCTTTGGAGTGCAGTCGCCCCAAGAACCCTGCTTCAGCCGCTGGGGATAGGATTCTGTGGCCCCTAATCTGTGTGTGCTCTGCAGCTCAAGATCAGCAGTGGAAACTGCAGATGGATGCCCTGACGTAGGTCTGCCTGTGATTCTGCTAGGCAAGGTGAGAACACAGAGGGTCTCCTGCAGCCAGAGACCAAAGAAATAAGGGCAAGTCGGGATCTGTAGGGCAGTAGATGGTCTTGGGCTATGCATCAAAATCCCTGAGGGGCTCTAAAAGCCTGCGGTGGCCTCACTCTGGAACACCAGATTTAATTAGGCTAAGGCAGAGCTGGGCCTGGCTGGCTGCTAAGGCTCCCCAGGTGACTGTAATAAGTAGTCAGAGCTGAGCATAGCTCAAAGCCACTCTTCTAAAGTGTAGTCCCCCCCTGCAGCATTCTCCGGGATTTTGTAAAAATGTGCTTTCCTGTGCCCAACTCAGGTTGCTAAGCCAGAACACTTGTGTACTTAGCCATACCCTCTAGAAGATTCCAGTATACC
Source organism: Arvicanthis niloticus (assembly GCF_011762505.2). Taxonomy (NCBI): domain Eukaryota; kingdom Metazoa; phylum Chordata; class Mammalia; order Rodentia; family Muridae; genus Arvicanthis; species Arvicanthis niloticus. The sequence goes on from NC_047678.1 coordinate 50,595,628, forward strand.
CTAAGGTTTGAGAATCATCAGGTTCAAACATGGTGAAGTGTAAGGAAAGTATTCAGAGCTTGAGGGGCAGGCACAGAATAGAACTGAGGGTATTGGAGAGAGCTGGTTGGAATCCAGTCACTAAACTCCGAGTCTGAGGAACTGTGGTGTGGAGCTGACTGGGGATGATATGGGGCTTGCAAAGGCAAAGAGGCAGGAGGTTGGGACACAAGCTTTCCAAAGATGTGTCGGAGTAGAGTTGATGAAGAACAAGACAGGGTGCTCTGAGCAGAAGTTAGGGAGTGAAAGGTGGTTGTTCAAAAACAGGTTTGCATTGCAGCGTTTCGGGCTTTATCGAATGGTCCCCGGGCCTGTAGTTCTTTGGCCCTGAATGCTAGTCCCAGAGACCCACCAAAGAGAGAGAGAGAGAGAGAGAGAGAGAGAGAGAGAGAGAGAGACTCCCCTGGGGACACTATATGTATTTCAAGTACATTGTTTACTTTTCTTGCTGCACAAAGTATCAGACAGAAGCAAAGGAAGCAAAGAGAGTTTATTTGAGGTAACTGGTTACATTGTATCCACCATTAAGAAACAGTGAGGAGCTCTCAGCTCTGTTTCCTTTAAATTCGGACTGGGACTCCAGCCCACATTTAGGGTGGGTCTCTCCACCCCAGTTAACCCAGTTGAGAAACTCCATCACAGACGTGCCCAGAGGCTTGTCTCTTCAGTGATTGTAGATCCTGTAAATCTGGCAGTCAATCTTAACTCTATCACAACTGGTACCCAGCAGCTAGGATGAGTTGTGGAGGAACAGGATGAGGCACTGAGTGTGCCACATAGGGAAGTTCCAGAAGGAAGCAAAGAGCCACAGAGAGATGGGTGTACAGAGCAGAGAGGGTGGACCGCAGCCTAATGAGGGGGGCACACCTCAGCTCCTCTGCAGTAAAGCCCTTGGAGTTAACCTCTGTGAGTCCCAGTTGCTTCACCAGGACCTTGCTGTGGGCCTGAGGCACAATTGAGGTCAGGGCTCAGTGAGCAGGCTGCTGAGGTACAGGGTGAGGTCAGGGTTGCTAAAACCTAGAGCTCTTAGCCAGCTCTGTCCTCAGTTGCTGGCTACTGCTAGTCTCTCCAGGTCTTTCTCCCTTTCCAGTCTTTTAACTTCATGTCTTGTGTGATGCTGGACAAAAGCAGACAGTCACTATGACCGTCAGCATCTTCCTCAGTAACAAACAGGATGATATCTGCAGAACAGTGGTAAGGTTGAACACTAGAGCCCAGCTCCTGCCTCCGCCTGTGCACCACAAGGCTGGTTGTGTTTTGGTCATGATGTTCACCACAGCAATAGAAACCCTAACCAAGGCACAAGGGTGGAGATAGAGGGGAGAAGAGGTGCTTTTCCAGACAACTTGATACAGCACAATTGTCACATAAGGAGCAATGCCTGGGAGTCCATTTGTGCCCTTGTCCATCTCTCTCGACCTCAGCTACTAATACATGCTTTCTCAAGGGTCTCTGGAGCTATGGGACAGTTTGTCAAACGATCCCTCAAGACCTCACTGGAGACTAGTGACAGTGTGACTCTTACCACCATGCTTTGTCCTGTCTACTCATTGACAACCGTCTTGTATATTCTACCCACCACCTGTGAGAAGTTCTCAGCCATGTCACTGTCCTCCAGCTCAAAACTGTGAAAGTACAGTCGCTTTGTGTGGGGGCAGCAAGGAGTTCCCAGGGCAGGTGCCAGGGAAGGTGTGAGCCTTCCACCTGGAGTCATGGGTGAAGCGCCTGCTGCACTTCCCAACTGGAAGGTCCTAGAAGCCCACCCTCCCCCCCCCCCCCACCCCGTCCCCCAGCCTCCTGCCAGGTACCTTAGAGAAAATCGAACAAAAAACTTTATTGATCCACTTAAAAAGGAGCATCACATTAACTTGTCTACTAGGGTTCCCCTGCTCCAGGATTCAGTGAATATGTGCTAGACTTTCTTGTCTAAGGGGGACGAAAGGAACCTTTGGGGGTAACAGCCCAGCAAGTGAACTCCCAGGCATCATGCCTTACATGACTGTTGTGCTGTAGTAAGTTGTTTGGAAAATCACCACTCTCCCTGCTTGACCTCTGCCGTTGTGCCTTAGGTAGGGCTTCTATTGCTGTGGCTAACACCTTTACCAAAAGCAGCTTAGGGAAGAAATGGATAATTTCAGCTTAATTGGAGTCTGTCACTGGGGGAAATCAGAGCTGAAGCAGAGGCCAGGAGGAGTCCTGCTAACTGGCTTACTCCTTACTGGCTTGCTCAGCCTTCTTTTCTGTAACACCAGGACTACCAGCCCAGGGATGGCCCGCCCACCGGGAACTGGCCCCTCCCATATCCCCCCACAGACTTGCCTATAGGCCAAACTGATGGAGGTATTTCCTCAATGGAGGTTTCTTCTTCTCAGACGAAGCTAGCTTGTGTCAAGTTGACAAAAGGAAGCTGAACAGCACAGCTGAGGTGCTGATCCAGGGCTTTCCAGATGAATTGGATGGAAGGAACTGTTAATAGTAAAATTGAAAATTCTATTTTGAAAATTATGATTGGAGTGTCTGTTGGAGAATTTATGGACCAAAAAGAAAAAAAATGTTCCTAAGTTTTAAATACAGTTTATTTTCCTCATTTATATATTCTTTATGGAGGAAAAAAAAATTGATGCCACCCAGAGCCACAGTGTGAAAACTGTTTACAGATGGGCTTTCCTGTGGTGTGGGTGTACTGAAAACACACCTTTTGATTATACAACCATCCCCAAGTGTGGAACCAGGACAGGGCATCAATCCTACCTGGAGCCACACCTGGGCCTAGGTGAGTTTCTGCCAGGGATTCCAGTTCCGAGGCAGGGATGGATCTAAGCACTTTGCTGTGGTGACAGCGCCATCTTGTGATCCCGTGCAGTATTAGGAAAGCGATTGCCCTGGGCCTTTCTCAGTGTGTGCTTTCAGAATCCTCCTCATATATGATCTATGAAAGCCAGGTTTCCTCCTGGTGCTGTGTGAGTGTGCCTAGGACTCTTCTGCAACTCAAGAGGAGACGGTGAGTTTAAAAAGTAACAAGAATCTTCAACTCTGGGAAATGTCTCTGGCTTAAGGAAAGACATGTTCATCTGTCTGAGCTCTACAGACCAATGTTTCGACTAGGCTAAGGGAAAAAAAGCCTTCTAGCCTTTCCTGTGTGGTAAAAAGAACAGTAGCAATAGGTGTAAGGCCTTTCAGAGTCCTCAGGGCCTGAAGCTGGCTACCTTTGGGAATAAAACCTCAGAAGAATCTGTCAGCATGATCCATGCTTTATGTTTCTGTCAGACAGTGTAGGTCAATGTCAGTGTTCTTGAATGCAATATTTATAGGCCTCCCACTTGCCTGGCATTATCTTGTTTTCAGGAAGACATACACAGCGCTGTCGGAGGACACACTCTGTGGCCTTTAGATTTGATGAGCTCCAGCTTGACTGACAGCTGAATTTGTTAATTATGACTGCTGTGTACCTGGGAGAAAAATCTAATAAAAAGCTTTATTGATCCACTTTCAAAGGAGTGGCATGGTAACTTCTAGAAACACTGAATGAGCTTGCAGCTTCCTATTCTCTCTGGCAGAGACAACGGAGAACAATTTGAGATGTGCAATAACTCCGCAGGTAGACTCGATGGTTATGGGACTTCTGATTAACTTGATAAAAATTCTGCATTTGATATAAGTGCATGGAAAGACAATCAGCCACCTTTGTTAGAGATGGTGTCCCTGAAGAGGTCTACGTCCAGTGACTTTACTTCGGTGTCATAAGCCCATGGTGCTCTCATTTCCCTTGTAAGTGTTAATTGTATTCTCTGTTCACAAGCAACATGCATTCATTACATAAAATTGGAATGGAACAGGTGCCAAAAAAAAGATGAATCACTCCTGTCCCTGGTAGGAGATTGCAGACTGGTTCCAGGTGTTTGTTCATTTGTTTGTCTTTGTTTTTAGTGGGGTGTATTTTTTGTTTTGTTTCTTCTGTAGATCAGTTCCCCTCCCCACTCCTCCTCCATCCTAGATTCTGCTTCTTCAGATGCATGTAAACCACTTTGAGCCAATTAATTTATTCATATATATTAGAATATATTAATATATAATGGAATAAATTAATCATAAATAATAAATAAAATTATAAGTAAATAATAAAATAAATATATAAATAAATAAAACAAGTAAATAAAATATTAATCGTATATCATATATATGATTATTATAATATATGATATACATTATGTATCATATATGTGATATATATGATTAATTTATTATTTATTTTAAATTTTATATATGATATATTTTATTATATATATGTGTGTATATATATATACAGATACTATTGGTATATACACACACATACATATTGGGAAAATCCAGAGACCAATAGTGCATAAGTTTGAAGTTGCATGTGACTCCTGGTAGTATGTGGACCTCTTGTCCCATCCCTGCTCAGGATGTAAATCACTTTCAGCTCAGGTTGGCCATGACACTGGCCTACTAGGGGACCAGAAGCTGCCTGAGTTATCAGATTAAATGTCATAGTCTCACAGTGCTGAGTTTTAACTGGCCTTATTTTCCTAATGGTCTCAAAGCACAAGAGTAGTTTTAATGAGCCAATGACAAGCTACAAAGTGTTTCTTTTAAATAAAAGGTGAAAATACAAACACATTGAGAGAGACACAGTATCCATGTAACTTTTCTTGTAGTAAACTGTCATAATTCTTCAGTGTTGTTATTAATCATTTCTGTCATTTGGGTCTAGACTGTTCCATAAAGGCTTTATGACGGTTTGGGAGCCCTTAGCACTCTTGGGAAGTGGAGCTTAGTGGGAGGTTACTGAGGGTTCTGAGGGGGATGTTGAAACTCCAGTCCCTCTTTTTTCCTCTGTCTTTGCTTCATGTGATTGATCTATGAGGTAAACACATTTGTCCACCATGAGCTCCCACCAAATTGTGTTATCTTCCCACAGAGCCAAAAATTACAGTGGCCTAGACCATGGGCCAAAACCCTAACACTGAGATAAAATAAGCATGTCCTTTTTGTAAGATGATTGACTTTTGTATCTTGATGTAGTAATGCAAAGCTGACTGACAGTTCATGATTTCAGGACTCTAATCCCAAACCTAAAACATATCTTCCACAAGCAAAAGGGACTGGTATAAATAGGTCAAATATAGGTCTTAATAGCAGACATGACTTTACTTGCCACTAACATTATAACATAGCATCAAACCAAATTCTTTGCAAATATCATTTTAATCCCTCACATTTTGAACAAAGACAGAAGCATATACAGGCACATGTGACTATTTACATTGCTATTAAAATTATCCCCAAAAGACAAATAGTTAACTAAGATTATGTCTTCTTCCTAGCTGCTATCAGTAACACTGCCACGCCTGCTTTTGTATAAGCTCTGCCTAAGTGTCAATTGTTGCCTGAGGTCATGGTCCCAGAGGTAAAACAACTGTACTAAAGGGTAGAGAGCCCCTCCCTTCTGCTTGCTCTCCACAAGGGGGTACCTCAACGGTCCCATCATGACGGTCCCATCATGACGTTGAGAAAGCACCTGCATCCTCAGCCTGGGAAACACCCCCCCCCCCACCTGTGCTGAGAGAGCAAGCCAACCCATCTGGCTGGGCTCCACACTGAGCCTGGTGTTCCAAGTTTGAATTTCTAAACTTCCTCTGACATTTACCCTTTTACCACTAAGAAAATAAGCACAGGAACAGTCTCCCCTTAATTCCTGCCTGTCCTCATCCTTTTCCATAGATAGCCTAGGTTTGCCCTCAGCCAGATTCCATGTTTCCTCACTTTCCTGCATGGGACTTTGCAGGAGTCTCTAGAGGTATGAAGGTTAACAAAGTAGTGTGGATTTTTCTTTCTTTCTTTCTTTTAGTGTTGGGTTGGAACTCAGACCTCACCTGCTAGGCAATCGTGCTCTCTCCCCCACCCCACACCCCACCGATCACTCTTAACTGTCTGATTTCACATTCTTTAGCCTATGGCCTGCCAGGCACTGGATAATCCTCAGAGCCTGGCTCTGCAGGATCTGATCCATTTCTTTAAGTTAAGAAGGAATGCTGCTTCATTTTAAAATGTGAGTGCTCAGGGCAAGCAAGATGGCACCATGGTTAAGAACACTGGCTGTCTTTCCAAAGGATCCATGTTCTGTTCTCAGAACTCACATGGTGGCATAGCACTGTGGGTAATTTCAGTTCCAGAGGATCCAACGCCCTCTTCCAACCTCAGTGGTCACTGCATACATGCAGTGCACAGACATATGTGTAGGCAAACAGCCACACACGTCTTAAAACTATGTTATTAAAAAAAGATGTGAGTACTTTAAAGAAAGGCATTCATTAAACTGCTTTGAATTGTGATTATCTTTATGTGAACTAATGTACCAGCCCTCCTTGCTTTCTCTTCTTCCCCTTCCTCCCTCTCTTCCTCTTTTTTCTTATTTCTTTCCCTTTCCATGCAGCTACACACACATACACACATACACACATACACACATACACACACATACACATGCATATACACATATACATACATACACACACATACATACACTTGCACACATACATACATATACATACCCAAACATACACACTCATACACACACACACAAACACACACACACTTCTTTCTCTAACTCCTTAAAGCAAATACTTTATTAGATCTTCCTGCTTTATCTCCATATTTCTAAGTAAAATACATCCTTTGGTTTCCACTTGGATTTGTTCAAGGACCCCCTGAGAATACTAAAATCTACAGATACCCAAGTACTTTATATACAGTACACAGGATTTGCATATATTATATATAATATATATATTAAATTGTCTCTAGGTGACTTGCACTACCTGATACAACGTAAATACTGAGAATCATTGTTGGGCTGTGTTGTTTAGGGAATATTAAGAAATAAAGTCTGTGCATGTTCAATACAAATGCAATGTTTTCCCAGGTATGTTCAGCCCTCTGCCAAGTCATTAGTCATCAGAGTGACCTTGTAGGTATGGAGGGCCACTGCACTGGCCTTCTTGATTTTTGTCCCACTTCAAGATAGTTTCTGTTATAGAAGGCAGAGAAGTGGCTCTCTTTATCTTCCTACCCTAGTCTGTGTACACACACACACATACACACACACAGGATTACAATTCAGTTATTCACAGCTGAACCATATAGTAGTTAAATAGTTAAATCACTCTTCTTTTGAAAATTTATTTTTAAGGAAGGCTCTTACTATGTATCCCAAGCTAGACTAGAATTCATTATGTAGCCCAGGTTGGCCTTGAACTCGTGATCCTCTTGCCTCAGCTTCTGGAGTACTAGGATTAAGGGTGTATACCATCATGCCTGGCTCATTTGCTTTGGTTTTCTTTGTATCATCTCTTGTATCTTTGTATCCCAGGATCATTTGCAATTTCTATTCCCAGTCTGTTCAAATGCCTCAGGCTGATCAAGTTTGTCTTTTTCCCTAGTCCTCCTTATTGTAACAAAGCCCTCTCCCAACCCCGGGCTCTCCCCTGGCTCCCTCCTCACAGGCCTGTACTTCTCTCCCTGGTTCTCTTCATGCCCTACCCTCTAAGATGGTCAAGAGACATCTAGTGGCTTTCTTGGAAATAATGTACAGAGAGAAAAATTTGAGCCTGGTACATGTAAAACTTCTTAGCCAATAACAGCACTGAGAGCCCACCCTTACGATCCACCCACCCCGCATCACTCCCAAAGTCCCTGCCTCCGAATACCACTAACAGATCAATACAGGGGTTGAGTTTCCCACACCTGAAATCTGGAGGCACAGAGTCAAGCCATAGCAGCTCCCTGTGCAGACGTTTAGTGAACGAGTGGAGTGAGGTGAGGCTGATCAAAGGCTGCTGAAGTGGCTCAGCACTGTCCTGGACATGGTAGAAAAGGTTGCCTTAAAGAGAAACAGATGTACTCAAGACATGCTTTAGGAGATCCACCAGAACTTAGCGGTGGATTGGATGGTAGTCTGAGTCCTGGCTTCTGACTTAAGAGTAGCGGGAAGATCACGTGTTTACTTCCTAAGGAAGGAGTGGAGGGGAAAGAACTCATTTGAGGCTGGAAGTGGGAGTCAAGGCTTTCGGTTTGCAACTTTCAGATTAAAGACGGCTGAAGATGCCAAGTGGATGCAACATGAACCATTGAGTCTCAGATCCCACATCTGTGGACAAGATTGAGTAATATAATCTCAATACAACATGCACATGAATACACACATGCAGGCACTCACGCACATTCACACATAAATTTACACACACACACACACACACACACACACACCACTTCTCCTGTCTGCCAACACCCTGGTCTAGGTGGTGTCTTTACAGAATCTCAGAGGACAGATCTGGTAGAGACCACTAGACAATAATATTTAGAGTCAAAGGAACTTTGGCAACCTCCAGGGAGAAAGTATGAGAAGGTTGTTATATCCTGCCTGCACCTTGAAGAATATGACTAATGACTGCATTGTGTGTCCAGTGAGAGAAGAAAAACCCTGACCATTTGCCTTCTCCTGACACTTTCAAAGGAAGGTGGACAGAAAATCTGTGAGGATAGAACTGACTCAAGCTTGCCCCCTAGTGGTGGAGTGTGTCTGACCGGAACAAAGACCACAAATATTAATGAATAAAGAACATGTCAACAATTAAAAATTAAAAATCCAGTTGGATGTAGTGGCCCGTGCCTTTAAGTCTAGCTCCCAAGAGGCAAAAGCATGCAGATCTCTGTGATTTTGAGGCAATCCAAGCTTACATAGTGAGATCGTCTTGAATATAGAATAAAAGGAATTTAGAAGCCGTTGGAAACTGAAGATGTGATTTCCAGCTGACAGGTGATCCCAACATGTGACATGTTCCTGAAACATACGGAAAAAGCCAGTGATGGAAAAGGTAACCGCACATGGAGAGAATTAAAGAGAGTCCAGGAGACACCAAGCACAAGATCCCAGGTTTGTGCACGTGTTCAAAGTGCAGTGTAGATCAGAGCAGTGACCCAAACAACGATCAGAGCTTCTGAATTAAGTCATTCCTACAAGAAGCAATTCGCTGTCACGTCTTATTATAAGATTGGGCAGCTTCCCCAACTTCTTTCTTTTTCTTATCAAGATAAGTAAGTTTTCTGCCCCACTGGGTAGCAGGCTAATTTCCAACTTCTTTGTATATTAAAAATGAATTTAGAAACTACAATCGGATTAAAAAAAGAAGACATGGTGCTTACTCAAACAGTTTCTCCTTAAACAATTTAATTTTTAAAATTGCAGCATAAACAAAAAATGAACAAGATGGTTTGATTTCAAATTACATGTTTCTGAAAAACCACCACCCAGGGAATCTGAGGCCAGGAAAGTCCTCTGCTGTGAGCTGTAACTAATCAGGTGTGATGTTGAAAAATGAAGTTCTAAAATATATATATATTTAAATATATATAAATATATATATATTTTATATATATATTGCAAGTAATTAAGAAGAGCTGGAGAGACGGCTCAGCAGTTAAGAGCACTGACTGCTCTTCCACAGGTCCTGAGTTCCATTCCCGGCAACCACATGGTGGCTCACAAACATCTGTAATGGGATCTGATGTCCTCTTCTGGTGTTTCTAAAGATAGCAACAGTGTAGTTACATACATAAAATAAAATGTTTTTAAAAAAAGAAAGAAAAGCAAAGCCTTCTACTTTGCTGCATGGTATTTTTATAGTGTTGTGTCCATTTGGTACAAGACAAACTACAAGAAACATAAAGAAATATAAACTTTAGACAGCTTTATTCATTGAAGGAAGGGAATTTGTTATGAGCTCGGGTTGTGTCGATCATGCTCGGTTGTGTCGATCATGCTCAGGTCGACTGAGCTCTGGTTGTGTTGACTGAGCTCGGGTTGCGTCGACTGAGCTCGGGTTGTGTCGACTGAGCTCGGGTTGTATGGAGGTGGTTAGATTTGGCACATAATCTTACAGTCTTTTTCTCTGTCTGTCTCTGTGCCTTTGATGCAACATGCAAACTTAATCGCAGACACACATTACTAGTACGGTTCTGCATCACAGTCTTTCCCTCTCAATGTACCATGAGCGGCTTCTTCTGTGATCTCCTAGTCTGCTTATGATCATTAAGGTCCGCATAAGATTCCATGTTAGAGCCACACCAGTGCTTGCTAAACTCCCTCCAGTAGCCAGACCAAGCGCACATTTTCTGGTCACAAATTAAGGAGCCATGAGCACAGTGTACACCTGGTTTTACTCTAACGACTTCCTGAAGATACATTCCTGAACAAAGAAACGGATGTCAGGAAAATGTTGCCTACATTTAAATTTTCTCTTTACTTGTAGAGCGGTTTTTACCTAAAATGAAGCAAACAGAACAAAACTCGGTGGAAGGGGTAAGGGGTAGACATTACCGGCCAGCCCCTGCCCGCTGTGTGACCTACCTTCCCTCTTAGTAATAGACTTGCGGCAGGGACACGCCATCTTCATCCAGAAGGCTCTGGGGGGTGCTATTCTTTCTGACAATGGATAGATACAGAATGATATTCACCCACTGTTGCATACCACTATGGTTCTACACCGTTTAAAGGTGAGACAAACACTCCCAAAGACGGAACAATCTGTACTTGACTAGCACATGAAATTTTCTGTGGGAATTCTGAGAATTCAAACACTCCAAACTATAAGAATGAATTCCCTGTGTACTGTGCGGTTGAATGGTGGCATCTTACTTTAATCCCTTAGAGTGTTTCTCTGAGGCATAGGCTTATCCTACGCCCTCCCCTGCACCCTGGCTACTCACCTGTGTTATTTGTATTCCTTGGTGATTTTTTTATTAGAGATTTTATTTAAATTTCTGATGTTATCCCCTTTCCCCATTTCTGCCCCCTCCACCCAGAAACCCCCATCCTACCCCCTCCTCTTGCTTCTATGAGGATGTGCCCCAACCCACCCACCCACTCCTACCGCCACCCCACCCCCGCCCTCGAATTCCCCCACACTGGGGCATCCAGCCTTCACAGGACCAAGGACCTCCTCTCCCACCTATGCCAGACAAGGCCATCCTCCCCTACATATACAGCTGGAGCCATGGGTCCCTCCCTATGTGCTCCCAAGGCTGGTGGTTTAGACCCTGGGAGCTCTGGTTGGTTGGTATTGTTGCTCTCCCCATGGGGCCTCAAACCCTTTCAGCTCCTTCAGTCTTCTCTCTCACTCCTCCATTGGGAACCCCATGATCAGTTCAATGGTTAGCTGTTTGCATCCGCCTCTGTATATGTCAAGCTCCTTAGAGGTCTTCCTTGATGTTTTAAGGAAACAGCTCAAACTGTTCTCAGCCTCAGCCTCAGCCTCTCTGAAATTACGGGAGAACATCACCACGCCAGGCTTCCTTTGCCTGTTTTTTTTTTTTTTTTTTTTTTTTTAAATTGAGTATTTTTACTTTTCTTTTCAATTTGTAAGAACTGATTATATCATCCATTTTGGTGTAAGTTGCAAATATTTTTTCCTAGCTTGTCGAGGGCCTTTTATCTCTTTGTACTTCACAGGAGCTGCTTTTTAACAATGAGATGTTTTAATTCTTGTAGATTAACTCCATGGAAAATTAACCGGTTCTGAGTATGTGAGGCCTAAGTGTTGACTTTTAAAGGCAATTGAGATAAACGGTGCACATAAATCTGCATTCCTTCACAATGGAGGAAGCACAAACATGAAACCATAGCACACCAAGTAGGACTTACTGGAGTCAGATGGGTGGGGGGGTAGGGAGGGTCTGGGAAGAGATGAGGGAGGCGAACCATGATCACAATATATTGTGTGTGGGGGGGATCTATTTTCAAGTAAAAGATTAAAAAAAACCCAACCCAATCAGTCCCATTTTGGACCTTCTGACCTGGAGACTTCGTTGTTCTAAGCCTGTAATCAGGTAATTTATTCCCAAACCAGTGAGAAACTGAGACAATAGGAAAGATTTTTTTCTTCCTCTGCTGGATTAATTCTAAATTGAAAATAAAGAGCTTCAGAAAATTTACTGATCACTATTAAACACCATAAGATACTTTTAAAAAATTTTTGTGTGTGTGTGTGTGTGTGTGTGTGTGTGTGTGTGTGTGTATACCATAGCACATGCGTGGAGGACAACTTTGTGAAGTTTGCTCTCTCTTCCACCTTAATATGGGTTCCAGGAATTGAACTCAGGACTTCAGGCCTGTGCAGCAAGCCCCTTTACCCACTGATCCATCGTGCTGACACATAAAATACCTTTAATGGAGCCAGTTTGGGTAGCACACACCTCTAATTCAAGCACTCAGGAGGCAGAGGCAGGTGGATGTCTGTGAATTTGAGGCTAACCTGGATCTATAAAGTGACTTCTTGGCCATCCAATGAGACAGACAGACAGACAGACAGACAGACAGACAGACAGACAGATGTGATTGTTTGAATAAAAATAGTCCTCATAGGCTAATTGTATTTGAAAACTTAATAATCAAGGAGTGCACTACTTCAGATTAGGAGGTGTGGCCTCTTTGGAAGAAGTATGTCACTAGGGTTGGGCTTTGAAGTTTCAAAAGCTTATACCAAGCTCAGAATTGCTGTCAGCCAGCAGATCAGGATGTAGCTTTCAGCTCCTCCTCCAGCACATGGTCTGCCACCATGCTTCCTGCCTTGCTGATAATGAGCTGAATCTGTATCTGAATCTGTAAGCCAGCCCCAGTTTAATGCTTTCTTTTAAAGAGTGGCCTTGGTCATGGTATCTCATCACACTAATGCATGCTGACTAAGACATGTGGCCACTCAGCATGCATCATCTTAACACATCTTACCACAGCTGCAGCTGCATCACGGTGATTGTTATTGGCGATTTGGGCTTTGGAGCTGCACTGATCTCTGTGATATTGGATGGCCACCTCCTTCTCATTTATTAAGAGGGACATAGAAGTCCTTTCCTTGCAGAACAGCTGTGAATTAACACATTGTCTTACAGAATAATGAGAACTTGTTTTTTTTCCCCCTGTATACCAAGACCAATATCCACAGCTTATTACCCACAGTTCCCCAGAGCAAGGGGGCAAGCCATACCAAGAAGGGTCACAGAAGCAAGGAGCAGCATTCAGCAGAAACAAGAAGAGAGTCAGGTTAGGTCTGACATTGTAGTGAAGAAGAGCCCATGGAAGAGCCTTGGGGTGTCTAGGCCAGTGTATAACATGGGTCTAGCACCTCACAAAACCAAAAGCAGATTTTAAAAGCTGGGCAGCTTGCATGGACTCTGTGTTGTCAAAAGTGTCCTCTTAAGAAATATTTGCTGTCTCTAGGAACTACTCAGCCTGGGAGGAGTAAGCTTCCCCAAGCTGTCAAGTCCCCAGATATCCAAACAACAGATACAGAAGACAAGAACTATCATGAATAGTGTCTTAGTTGGGGTCTCTATTGCTGTGAAGAGAAATTATGACCACAGCAACTCTTGTAAAGGAAAATTTAATTGAGTCTGGCTTACAGTTCAGAGGTTCAGTCCATTATCATCACGGAGGGAAGCATGCTAGCTTGTAGGCAGACACGGTGCTGCAGGAGCCTAGAGTTTTATATTTTTATCCACAGGCAACAGAAGGGGACTGTCTGCCACTCTGCATACAGCTTGAGCATAGATTTCAAATCCCACCCCAACAGTGACACACTTCCTCCAACAAGGCCACACCTACTTCTAATAAGGCCACACCTCCTATAGTGCCACTCTCTATGGGCCAAGCATTCAAACATATGAGTTTACAGAAGCCAAACCTATTCAAAATACCACAAATATGCATGGAAAAGAACCTTGGGTCTGATAGTCTCATGATGAATGTGGTTTCCCTGTCTCTAGGTTCCATCGACCAATCACATTTTTGGCCCTCACGAAACAATATTTATATTCTGCCTGTAAATTTTGGGCAGCGCATTTAACATGCAATAATAACACCCCGTTTGCCAAGTGCCTGCTACATAAGAAGCACCACGCAGCTGGCAATCATCTGAGGGTTCTGAGCCTACATGGATGCGGCCAGTTGTGGATGGAAAAGAGTTTTGAGTGCTTCCATACTAAACATTTATAAATCATCTTCTTCACCATTACCCATTAAACAATACAACAATAGCGATTCCTTATTTACATTGCATGCATAGATGATTTTTTAAATATATAAGAGAACGTATCTGTCACCACTCAGGTGTGAAGTAAGAGAGGATAATTATTCCATCACCAAAACTATATCCTAAGATAGTCATAGAAAATAAACAAATAAGTACCATTAGTAGTTTTTAATGAAATATTGAAGAAAACCAAAGTGTTCAGTAATGAAGTGCTTAGTGACTAGAAGTTGTATTATGTATACACTGTTTTCTTCTGAAGATTGATTATATTCTAGTCATTTATTGGTGACATCCCTGCATGAATTGTCTCTTGTCCCCACCTTACCCTCCTTGCTTTGGCCTTGCCATGTCAGCCCCTCCCTTCCCCGTCCTTCTGTGGGAGTCTCCTCTTTGCTCATCCATTGTTCCAAGTTGGGCCATTGGTGTTGGCTGTCCCTCTGGACATCTCTTTGATCAAGCCATGGCCAGCACTTCATGTGAAAGTTACTTTCTACACAACAGCATGTTGGCCCACGTCCTCACTGCCACAGAGCATGGCTGCTTGGGAAGGCAGAAGGAGAGTTTAACTGGGGTTACCCCACACTGCCTGAGCAGTACCAGGCTGTAGGGAAGCACCACCGAGACACAGGAGTGGGGTGGGATGGGAAAGCGCAGTCTGAGATGTGGGTCCCTGGGCTTGCAGTGAGGCCAGGGCCGTGGGGTTCTCAGATTCATGAACATCCATCCAGGTGTTGCTAGGAGTCACGGAAGAGCAGAGAATGGAGTCCTGGTCTTCAGGCTGGAACAGCATCTAACCCTGGGCCAGGGGAGGTGGGGGTGTTTGGCTTGTCCCATGGGGGTGATTGTCCTTGGCTTGATGGAGCCAGGTTGTGGCTGGGAATGCAGAGAGGCTCTCTATGGGAAAATTAAGCTGCAGTTCTGTAGACAAAGACCTTCCCCAGGTACCTCAGTGGATCTTGGTGAAACAGATAGTCCATGGTTCTAAACAGTTGAGTATCATGACAGAAAATGGATGCATAAAACCATACCCAACTTCTCTGGGTGAGCCTGAGATTAAATACTCGTGCAGGGAGAAATGTCTTGGGAGGAAAGCTTAATGGCTAAGCCCTCCAGGCCTCTAGGTATCTCATAAGCATGGAGAACACTGTCTTGGACCTATGTGATTATAGGACACATTTCCTTTATGTGAGAAGCATGGCATGTATTCCAGGTCAGGAGTCTGACAGGGAGCTGGAAGTCACCTAAGCCTCAGGTGTGCCCACTGAGTCTCCAGGTCTTGACCTGCTCTACCTTACCAGACTTTCTGACATGGTTTTATGTCCCACAATCATACCTGTCATTTCGTATTCTTATTCTGTCTCTTTGGCTCAGCTATAGGCTTGACAAGACGAGTGACCTTGTCTGTGATGCTTGTCACTTCTCACACTTAGTATGGCCCAGGCAAAAAGCAACCGGAGATGCTTCCTGTATGCCTATTCCCTTTAAAACAATAAATAGATAAATCTTAGGTGGGATGACCTCTCCAATAAGCATATGTTCATATACGCACATTATTATATGTTGTGTGGAATCATTGGGACCTGGTGAGAAGTGGGACTCTGAGAGAAAGATATGAAAAGACTGGAAAGGCCTAAGAGTGGGTGACATGTGGCTTTCTGGAATCTGGTGCAAGTAGTTGTAACCATTGGTTACAGTCACTACACCCTCAGTTTTACCTTTTAGATGACTTAGGGAGCACACAGAATTTAACACACATTATTAAGCTGCTACAGTAGGCCTTTTGTGTGGGTGAGTTTTCTATACAAGGCATTCAACCAAGTGCGGATCAAAAACACTCTAAAGAAAATTGCTGGTGCTGAGAATGAACATAATCTTTCCCTGGGTCATTAGTCCTTGAGCAGCAGCAGAATACCAGGAAAAGGTCCTTCGGAGCTGATGTGAAATAGCAGGAAGATGGTACAGGTTATATAGAATTAATACAACCACTTTATAGAAAGGCCTTGAGTACCCTTGAATCAAATCCCTGCAGATATCAAAAGGAGATAACGTTATGTTCCAAGCCCTGTATATGGAACTTGAATAGACAAGGGACTAAAAAAGTGTCCCCACCCGCAGGACGTGACCAGCCAGTGAGGAAGGACTGAACCTCATGATCCTTGGGACAGGGACACATGCCCACACGGATACCGAAAACTGGACTCAAGGAGATTAACTTCACATCTCCATACTTGGGCCTTCCATCAATGTCTGTATAATATAAGGTTCATGCACATGTCCTGACTTGACTACAAGGACTTTAGGCTTTGCCCAGAGCCGGGAAGTCAGCTGTGTACCCAGCTCTAAGACCAGGAATCTCTGTGCACTGTCGACCTGTGTTTCCATGGTAGAAATCCAGAACACTGGCCTGAAGGATGCTTGCATAGTGTGCTACTGGCACTACAATTCTGTATGAACATAGGTAGCATAGTATAGGGGAATCTTGGGGACCCAGCCACAAGCACAAATCAGTGCCTGGGTCTCCAGTCACCTCCATCAGATGAGACAGGAAGAGCCATTTGACATTGTATCTCCAAAATCATTTGAACATTGACAGCTAGCAAACTCACGTATCAATATAGCTGTGGGGCTGCTGGGACAACCAATGGAAGGGAGGAGGTAGGCTCACCACCCTCTCCAGTGTAGCTGAGGTGTTTTAGTCTGGGCGAGCGAGGCTGCCATCAACCCTCACTGCCTCAGCCCACACCTTCTGTGATGGTTTGTATATGCTTGGACCAGGGAGTGGGATTATTAGGAGGTATGTCCTTGTTGGAATAGGTGTGTCACTATATGCATGGTCTTTAAGACCCTTGTTCTAGCTGCAGGGAAGCCAGTATTCTGTTAGCAACCTTCAGATGAAGATATAGAACTCTCAGCTCCTCCTGTACCATGCCTGCCAGGATGTTGCCATGTTTGAGCCTTGATGATACTGGACTGAATTTCTGAACCTGTAAGCCAGCCTCAATTAAATATCCTTGCCTTGGTCATGGTGTCTGTTCACAGCAGTAAGGGGGTTCTCTTGTTTCCAGAGTAGAACTCAATTGCAAGATCACTGCCATAAATCAGTTTTAGGCCATTTTGGTTAGCAGCTGGAGATCCTTCTCTTCTGTTAACTGTTCACCTCTCTTCCCATCCTCTCCCCTCTGCAACCACTAATCCACCGGCTCTACAGATGAGCTCTGAGAAACATTGCTATTTGGGAGAGAAGTTTTTTTTAAAGCTTTTTTCAATCTGGAACACATCCCACTGTCTTTATGACTACAGTTTCCTGATCCATTCTTCTGGAAAGAGACTCTCTTGGGCTTCTCCTGTCTTCACTGATGTGAATAATGCATAATGTATTTTTAAAAAAGTCTGCGTAAGCTCTTGTTTGGAGTCCTTCCTTCCCACACCTAGAGGTAGAATCACTGACTGCATGGTGAGTCACTGTTTAACATCTAAGGAACCACTGTGTTTATTTCTACAGTAGTGGCCATATTACATTTTGTTCCAGTCAGCAACACAAACATTAATCCCGTCCCATCTGCACCAACCACTGGTACTTTCTGTGTGCTTGAGGTGTGTGTGTGTGTGAGTATCTGTGGTGTGGTGTGGTATATTTGTCTGTCTGTATTGTGGTGTGTATCTTTTGTCTGTGTGTATGTCTGTCTGTCTGTGTGTGTGTATGTTTGTATGTGCATATGTGGTATGTATGTATCTTTTGTCTGTATGTATGTGGTGTGTTTCTTTCTTTCTTTCTTTATTTATTTATTTATTTATTTATTTAATGTATAGGAGTACACTGTAGCTGTCTTCAGGCACACCAGAAGAGGGTATCAGTTCTCATTACAATTGGTTGTGAGCTACCATGTGGTTGCTGGAAATTGAACTCAGGACCTCCGGAAGAGCAATCTGTGCTCTTAACCACTGAGCCATCTCTCCAGCCCTGTGTGTGTGTGTTTCTTTTAAGATATTATGACAATGATCATGATGATGATGTAGCTTGTTATTATTATCTGTGTGGAGAGAGTTCGTGTAAGTGCAGGTACCCTCAGAGGCCAGAAGAAGGCTTTGGATGTGCTGGCACTGGAGCTGTAGGCAGTTGTGAACCACCTGGTGTGCATGCTAGAAAAGAACTCAAATCCTCTGCAAGAACGACACATGCTCTTAACCACTGAGTCACCTCTCCAGTCCCGTTTGTGTTTTTTTCCAGCCAGTCTAAGTGGTGTGCATTGGATATCTCTCTGTCGTTTTGACTTGCATTTTCTAATGTCTGTTTGACCACACTTCAGTGTGCTTTGGCCATCTGTGCACTCTGGGGAGCAGTGTGTTCCCATCTTTTGACTCTTTCCTAATCAGGTGGCTTCACTGATGTGGGGTCATAATGTTCTTTATATTATTAACCCCTTAGAGAATGGTTAGACATTCTCAACCCATTCTGTGAATTGTATTTTTATTTTCTTTTTTCTTTTTTTTTTTTTTTTTTTTTTTTTTTTTTTTTTTTTTTTTTGTCTGTTGTTTTGTTTTGTTTGAGACAGGGTCTTTCTACATAACCCTGAATGTCCTGAAACTCACTATGTAGACAGAGCAAGCTGGCCTGGAACTCATGGAGATCTGCTTGGCTAGGACTAAAGGCATGCACCACTACACCCAGCTTGCCTCTCCACTCTCTTGATAGAATTCTTTGATGCAGAAAACATTTTTAATAGTTTTGAGGTCCAATCTATTAGGGCTTTTTTTTTTTTTTTTGGTTTGGTTTTTTGGTTTTTAAATTTTGTTTTTGTTGGGGCAGGGGGTGGGTTGGTTTTCTGCTGTGTTTGTTTGTTTGTTTGTTTGTTTGTTGTCTGAGTATTTAGTGGAAAAAGCATTGGTTTTGCTTTCATAAAACCCGAGAAACCTGGCACGTACCTTTAGTTTGAGTCACACACTCAGGAAGCAGAGGCAGGTGGATCTCTGTGAGTTGGAGGCTAGCCTATTCTACATAGTTGAGTTCTAGGACAGCCAGAACTACATAATGAAAAGCCATTTCAAAAATACATACATACATACATACATACATACATACATCAAATAAATACATAAATCCAAAGGGGAAAAAAGCCTATATATGAAAATCAAACAGGAAAACAAAACCACCTGAGGCCATAATGGGAAATCAACGGTCTCTCTAGAATTAGTTCTCTAAACATTCGGGTGTTTCCACCACACTTCTTGGCATGGGTTAAACAGTAGCTGCTGTAGCCTCTGAGTGTTTGTGAGACGCAGCTAACACGTCAGACAGACCGAGATCCGAGCACTTGCTGGTTCCAGAGTCCTTTCAGTCCCAAATGACAGAAAGGCAGTTTAAAACACCTCAGTCAGAAAAGGGAAATTACAGGTTCATGTGGCCAAAATGCAGAGGTGGAGAGAGCTGGTTTTAACCAGAGCCCAATGCTGTCTCTTAATCATTTCAGGCTTTTCTTTCATCTTATTTTTTCTCTCTATTGTGACCTGAATGTACATTTCCCCACCCCCACTTCAAATACTGAAACCCCAGCCTTCAAGGTAATAGGAGGTGGTGCCTTTAAGAGGTGTTTAGTCAGAGTCCTGATGACAGTAATTTGTTTCCTTATAAAAGAGGCCTAGAGAGTACCCTTGCCTTTCAAGTGAAGTTATCAGGAAAAGATGACCACCTATGAACCAGAAAACAGTCTCTCATTAGACAGTATGTCTGCTGGCACCTTGATTTAAGACTTCTCAGCCCTCGGTGCTAGAAATAGAGTCTAGTGTACCGTGATTATAAACCACCCGGTTTATAACAGCACTGACAGGGAAAACACTCTCCCTTCTGTCTCTCTCATTCTCTAAATGGCTTGGTTTTGGTTTAGACTTCCTGTTACCTATTGGCCACATTCCTGTGCATTGTGTGTAACTTCCTTTGTATGGCTGAGGGGTGTGGTCATGAGATGTATCTTTGCCTAGCTTATCTTACTATACTGTCCAAGTCTCAGTGAATGCTGATAAGATCTCTTTGGATCATGTGCCCATCTCTGAATCAGTCTCTATGGCCTGGGAAATAGAGAACTCTTGACTGGTGGGTCATTGTCTTAGGGGATTGTTTGTGTGCAGTGGATCCACATAGACACACAGAACATGCCCAAAACACTGTGAACATGTTACTGAGCATGTGCCTGGTTTCCTTCAGTGGTATCATTCTCTGTTAAATTTGGTGGGATGTTTCTCATTTGAATATATATATACGTGTACATATACATATATATGTGTGTGTGTGTGAGTGA
Organism: Arvicanthis niloticus; assembly: GCF_011762505.2. Taxonomy (NCBI): domain Eukaryota; kingdom Metazoa; phylum Chordata; class Mammalia; order Rodentia; family Muridae; genus Arvicanthis; species Arvicanthis niloticus. Next base: position 50,616,065 of record NC_047678.1, read on the forward strand.
AAACATGGTCTTATAAGATAAAGACTTTTTGATTCATGGGAATTTCCAATAGAATAAGCATCTGATTGGATCTGGCATTGGGGGACGGTAACTTTCTAGACAGGAAGAAGGTTTTATGTATGCACACAGTAGGACAAGAATAGAATGAGTAAGTAAGAAACAGCACAAGGAAGTAAGAGTGCTCATGGTTTACTCTTTCAGAAACCAAAACGAGTAATGAGTGTGGAAAGTCAGAAGGCTGGCATAATGTCATGAGCCTCTGATACCAGCACTCAGGAGGCAGAGGCAGGCCTGTCAGGGCTACACAATGAGACTCACACAGAGACAAAAGTGGGGACTTGATCCAGACTATAATGCCTGTGGGATCTAATAACACAGATGGTCATATAGTCAGCGAGTGCTTGTGTTCTCTGCAAAGACAGCCAACAGTGCAGTCTTCAAGCAGGGCAGGGACAGAGGGTGCTGGGTTCCAAAACTGTGGGTTCCAAGAAGCCTAGTCATTTCATTAATTTGAGTTAAACCAAAGTTGGGATAAACAATATATAAGTCCAGAAACGTCTAACTGTTGGGTGAGGAGAAGTTTGCTCTGGAAGGCACAGAGTCTTTCCTACAGGGGGAGCTGAATGAGTTCCAGGCAATCAAAAGAGGGAGTGGGAGCATGTTTTGGAGAAACTGCCAGGAGAGTGTGTATTTGGGACCAGCTGCTGGGACAGTGATGGGAGACAATGTTGCAGGGAACAGAGAGCTAGGAACAGGTGTGGTCTGAGGACAAGAAGATGTCAGGTGGTTTGAACTCAGGAAGGACAGGTGGAGATCTGTGGTGCCCTTTGGGAAGAGGAGAGGCCGAAGGCATGGCAGCCTTCTCAAAGGGGAGATATGCTAGGACCTGATTTGTGAGCAAGTCTATAAGATGGAGAAGGGCTGGTTCTCAGGAAGGGGCTCTATGTCCATGGAATCCAGCCGGTGAGTGAGCTGTGTTAAAAGGGTAACAATAACCATGGCTGTACTTCTGAACGGTGTGGGGTTTGGAGACACAGTCCCACTATTCTCCTGCATGATAAACCCTGAGCACTCTTTTCTCTTATTTTCTCTGCAGGGAACTTTCAAGTGATTGCAGACCCTGTTTCTTTTGAAACTGTGGCTGATTTAATCCGTTCTGTCCGACTTCCCCAGAGTCCTGTGGCCCACAGAAATCCTCCCCGCTTCCAGAACTCCATCCCCATCTCCACAGATGATGTGCCCATGAAGCTCAGGAAAGGAGAAACGCTGTCCTTGATTGGCTTTGAAGAGAGTCAGGGGAGGAGGCTGCTGCGATGCGAGGTACTGAGGAAGACGCCCCCACTGAAACTGCTCCTCCCCATGGACTGCAGGGGCTACTTCCTGGAATGCCAGGACGACCAGTTCTACTCCATTGACACCATCGTGAGGTGGAAGCTGCTTGCAGGGAGGAAACGCAGAGTTAGGGTGCAAGCAGGACATCGTCTAAGGCTTCTTAGCCCCCTGGTTCCAGAGCACTTTACTGGACATTTAGTTTTGCATCCCTATTTCTCAGTGACGGCGTATCTGCCAGGTAAGTACGGCAAAATAGTTTGGAGCATGTGTTAGTCTGTTTTCTGATCCTGGAACAAAAATCCTTGAGGAGGGGGATGCTTATTTAAAAAAAAAAAAAAAAAAAAAAATGAGGCTTTATAAATCAGCTCTGGAGAGTGAAAGGACATGGCACCAGCTCTAGCAGAACTTCACGGTGGGTGAAGTCACAGCAGGGTTTTGGACGAGAGAAAGGTCATGTAGTAAGACAGGAAGCCATAGCAGGGAGTCTGTATCGCTGTCCTAAGCCCCTCTCTTGAGAAAAGAACAAGCCAGTATGCTACTAGAACTGCCTTGATCCGGCCATGTCTTAACATCACCCCTCTAGAAACCAGGTTTTTAGAACAGGAATCTTGCAGGACAAGTTTAGATCATATTCAAGCACCCGTGCCACAGGCGATGAAAGCAAGAACACTGCCCCCTACAGGCGTGGAAGGGTATTTGCTTCAAGGCCTTGTGATGAACTAAAAAGCGGTGGCTCTGGGCTGGGCAGGCAACTTGCCAAGGCCCAAAGATTTGTAGATTGGTGGGGTGAGGAACCCCAGAAACAGCTGCAAAGATCCCATTTTTAGAAACTGGTTAGATCTCACCTCACTGGCCTCGCCACTTGATTTATGAAGAACTCTTAGATGCTGAAGATGCACTCCCGCCAGAGATGATTTATCCTCTGAGTTACATATCTGCTCTGTCCTATTGGCCATCATTACATTCTTATCATCATATATATTTAAACACATTCCTGTAATAGACCTAAGATGCTTTAATTTGACTGCCTTAATAAATATCCATACCGTGGTGACATCCAGGTGGGTTTGTGAGCAGATAAAAAAGAAGTCTCTCCTTTGAGAAAATTTATTATTGATGTATTTTCTTATAGGTTATCATAAAAGCTAGTCCCTCACCACCCATTAGTTTTACGGTGTTGTTTATGGTCCACGGGAAAGCCAGATTCCAGCGCACTCTTTCATCTTCTCATGGACCCCGCCACTTTATTGTCCTTTGCAGAAAAGAAATGTTGCATTATATTAAGCATGAATTTACAGCAGCCTTAAAATTTTCGATCGCTGGAAGATCCCTTTAAGTAGGCAATGTTTGTAAAAGACTAACTTAGCTCCACGGTCAGGTATGAGGATTCCTGGTCGCCATTGTTAGGTTTCCAATAGAAATCTCGCTTTGATTTGTTGCTACAACTTTGTTTGTCGGCCATATTTAGACTGACTGTGGCATGTTCCCCGAACCCTCGCTCCACGCTGTCTCCACAGCTCATGTCTGTTTTTTTATTTTCAATCCACTCGGTCTTTTGAGTAACGAGCAGACGACAGCTGTGATTGTGATGGAAGGGGTTGGTCTAGCATCGCAGCCCCCAAGGTCACTCACCTGTGTGCAGTTCTGAAGCTGACTCCAGAAGCAGCTTTCTTGCCTGTTCATCTAAGAGTCAGTCCTCTTCCCAATCGATTGTTGGTGAGCAGCTTCTCCCTTTGTCAAGATGAATGAATGACGCTTATTGCTAAAAATAACGAGGCAAGACTGAGGCTGTGGCTTAGTGGTAGATCATGTGCTTAGCACGTGTGAAGCACTAGGTCCAATCCCTAGCACTGAAAAGGGTAGGAGAGGTTGGAGAGATGGCTTCTGTGGGGACATGCATACATATGATGTATATACACATGTATGTACACATACACACAAACATGAATAAAAATAAGAAAGTCATTTTAAATCACTCAAAATGACTATATTAGAAATCAACTGAGAAATTGAAAACATATTTATACTCACTGTAGAATAACAGTAAATGTATTTCATCTTCAAAAATAGTTGGCAGACCAGTGAGATTAAAAAAAAGGACATACATAGTTAAACCTTCTGGTCATTGTCACGTTTTAATTTTTAAGGGAAACCTGAACACGGGAAGGGCTGAGAAATGAGAGGTAGATGTTTGCTCCTTGTGTTGTGTAAATGTTAGCTCTCTTCATTGTCTGCTCAATGCCATCTTCCATTTGGAATTTCTGAAGTTTAAAAGAATACATGGAGATCCCCCTAAGACTACCATAATAGTAAGATGCATCTTCAAAGATAATTTAAGCAAAGGGACAGAGACTGGGGCTGGCCTGTGAAGATGGTATCAACCCACCTTCCTTGCTTCACGGAATAGATAACCAAGAAATGGAAGCTCTAATTGAACTTAGGAATGTGAAGGAGAAAGAGGAATTCCAACCACACTGCTGCCCTGTGCTCCAACCAGGCTGCCTAGGATTTGCTAATTGCACAAGGAAGGGTAACTGTTTTCTGAGGCTGTCTCCCATATTCTGTCCAGAGATGCTTTTGCATCTTTCACAGCCAATGAGTGCTTCCTGGCTCTGAAGAAGAGTGTGGATTCTTTTTATCAATCCTGTATTAAATTCTTCTCAAGTGTCCTATTCTGGAGGCACTTGATTCTTCCAAGAGATAAATCTCCAAGTCTTAACCACAAAGACAGTGAGAGCTTCCCTTGCTGCCTGGGATAAGGACTGTGGATTTAGGATTGGAGCCGTGAGCTACAGCACACTCAGCTGTGTCCATTCATTCGAGAAGGAGCCCTTGTGTCCTTTATAAAGAAAGCCACTTCACTATTCCATTTACCCTCCCCCCAGGACCAGACACACTGACAGATCACACAGCAATGAGGGGCTTGAGCCATCTTGTCACTGAATTCACCTTAGCACCTCATGGAAGTCTATTGGATGACATGTTACAGCCCATAAAAGAGGATTGTACCCAAAAATTCTACCAGAGAGCTCCTACAGCTGAAAAACAACTTCAGCAAAGTGGCTAAATATAAGATTAACTCAAACAAATCAGTACCTTCTTCTACTCAAAGGATAAACAGGCTGAGAAAGAAATTATGGAAACAACACCCTTCACAATAGTCACGAACAATATGAAATATCTTGGTGTGACTCTAACCAAACAAGTGAAAGATCTGTATGACAAGAACTTCACATCTCTGAAGAAAGAAATTGAAGAAAACCTCAGAAGATGGAAAGATCTCCTATACTCATGGATTGGCAGGATTAATCTAGTAAAAATGGCCATCTTGCCAAAAGCAATCTACAGATTTGATGCAATCCTCATCAAAATTCCAAATCAATTCTTCATAGAGTTAGAAAGAGCAATTCTCAAATTCATTTGGAATAACAAAAAACCTAGGATAGCAAAAACTATTGTCAACAATAAAAGAACGTCTGGAGGAATCACCATCTCTGACCTCAAGCTGTACTACAGAGCAATACTGATAAAAACTGCATGGTATTGGTACAGAGACAGGCAGGAAGATCAGTGGAATAGAATTGAAGACCCAGAAATGAACCCACACACCTATGGTCTCTTAATCTTTGACAAAGGAGCTAAAACCATCCAGTGGAAAAAGGACAGCATTTTCAACAAATGGTGCTGGTTCAACTAGAGGTCAGTATGTAGAAGAATGCAAATTGATCTATTCTTATCCCCTGTACAAAGCTCAAATCCAAGTGGATCAAGGATCTCCACATAAAATCAGATACACTGAAATTAATAGAAGAAAAGGAGGGGAAGAGCCTCGAACACATGGTCACAGGGGAAAAGTTCTTGAACAGAACACCAATAACTTATGCTTTAAGATCAAGAATTGACAAATGAGACCTCATAAAATTTCAAAGCTTTGTAAAGCAAAGGACACTGTCAATAGGTCAAAGTGGCAACCAACAGATTGAGAAAAGATATTTACCAATCCTACATCTGATAGAGGGCTAATATCCAAGGTATACAAAGAACTGAAGAAATTAGACTCTAGACAATCAAATAACCCTATTAAAAATGGGGTACAAATCTAAAGGAAGAATTCTCAACTGAGGAAACTCCAATGGCTGAGAAGTACCTAAAGAAATGTTCAACATCCTTAGTCATCAGGGAAATGCAAATCAAAACAACCCTGAGATTCCACCTCACACCAGTCAGAATGGCTAAGATCAAAAACTTAGGTGATGGGGTTGGAGATTTAGCTCAGTGGTAGAGCACTTGCCTAGCAAGCACAAGGCCCTGGATTCGGTCCTCAGCTCTAAATAATAATAATAATAATAATAATAATAATAATAATAATAATAATAATAATAAAACAATAACAAAAAAACTCAGGTGATAACACATGCTGTCGAGGATGTAGAGAAAGAGGAACACTCCTCCATTGCTGGTGGGATTGCAAGCTGGTACAACCACTCTGGAAATCAATCTGGTGGTTCCTCAGAAAATTGGACATAGTACTACTTGAGGACCCAGCTATACCACTCCTGGGCATATACCCAGAAGATGCTCCAACATGTAATAAGGGCACATGGTTCACTATGTTCATAGCAGACTTATTTATAATAGCCAGAAGCTGGAAGGAACCAAGATGTCCTTCAACAGAGGAATGGATACAGAAAATGTGTTACAATGGAATACTACTCAGGTATTAAAAACAATGACTTCATGAAATTCTTAGGCAAATGGATGGAACTAGAAAATATCATCCTGAATGAGGTAATTCAGTCACAAAAGAACACACACAGTATGCACTCACTGATAAGTGGATATTAGCCCAAAAGTTTGGAATACCCAAGATTCAATTCACAGACCATATAATGCCCAAGAAGAAGGAAGACCAAAGTGTGGGTGCTTCAGTTCTTCTTAGACGGGAGAACAAAATACTCACAGGAGGAAATATGGAGACAAAGGGTGGAGCAGAGACTGAAGGAAAGGTCATCCAGAGACTGCCCTACCTGGGGATCCATCTCATATATAGTTACAAAACCCAGACATTATTGCAGATGCCCAGAAATGCTTTCTGTCAGGAGCCTGATATAGCTGTCTCCTGAGAGGCTTTGCCAGAAAATGACAAATACAGAGGCGGATGCTCGCAGCCAACCACTGGACTGGGCACAGGGTCCCCAATGGAGGAGTTGGAGAATGGACTGAAGGAGATGAGGGGGTTTGCAGCCCCAAGTGGGGAGCAACAGTGTCAACCAGCCAGACTCACCGGAAGTCCTGGGGACTGGACCACCAAACAAAGAGTACACATGGAAGGACCCATGGCTCCGGCCGCATAGGTGGCAGAGGATGACCTTGTTGGATGTCAGTGGGAGGAGTGGCCCTTGGGCCTGAGGGTGTTCCATGCCCCAGTGTAGGGGAATGCCAGGGTGGGAAGGCTGGAGTAGGTGGGTGGGGGAGCACCTTCACAGAGGCAGGGGGAGGGGAATGTAATATGGGGCTTCCAAAGGGGAAACCTGGAAAGGGAAAAACAATTGAAATGTAAATAAAGAAAATATCCAATTAAAAAAATATGAAAAAAGGGGGTTGTAAAGTGTAGACACATGAACAACCACATGAATCCACAAGCAGTGATTCCTTCCAAACTCACTCCTTTCTCAAAAGCCTCACGCTGTCTCCCTTTTGACCTTCCCAGGTGAGACCCAGGTTAGCATCCCCTCTGATCTGGACATCAGTGTTACTGAGACTGCCTGCTTAGATCGTAAGCCCAGGACAACAATGAGACAAATATACAGCATGGAAGAAACCAAGTTCCCGGTGAGAATTAAAATAATGAGCGTGGTCCGGTCAGAGAACAGGATGTACCCAAAGCCTCTGAAGTGTGGGCAGCTCTTAACCATCCTCAAGACTAAAGATGTGAAAAAATTCGTTGCCACTGAGATTTCCCAAGGAAAGAAAGGGAGGCGTTTTCTCATCCCACACAACTATCAGGGCCTGGTGCTTAGGAGAGGTCGTTATTTTTATGCTGTCTCTGATGTTGCTGCTGCAATGAAACATGGACAGCTCTGCTTCCAGGCCTCCAGGGACTACACCTCCTACCTGGGACCTTTTGCATCTTTCACAGCCAGCGAGTGCTTCCTGGCCCTGAAGAAGAGTGTGGTGTCTGCTGAGATTCACAGTAAGCTGCACAGGGTGGAAGTCCTTAAGTGCCTGAATATTGCCACCAAAGCCCACGTCAAACTGCCTTTGTTTGCAGTAGGAGAGTTCCTGGAGCTGTTTGATGGTGCTGGACCAGGGACCCTGCAGGAGCTATGCCAAGTCACCAGACTGCCATGCCACATCCGAGTGGCCAGCCCAGATCCCTCCATGACTGAAGACCCTCTGTATGGAACTGAGGAACTGAGAGTTGAAAATGTCATCATTGAACAATGCCTTGTAGCCAAAGATGAACCATCAAAGGAGGACATAATCTCCTCAGAAGAGATATACAGGGAGTGGCCAGAAACCACATTTGAAATCCCCATTGAGAGGTCAAGCTGTGAGGTCTTGGTGGTGGAAGAGCGGTCATGGACAGCGGATGTTGGCAACGAGAGATGCACGCCTCTCCAGAGCATCCAGGAGGTCACTAAAGAGTCTCTGGCCTTTAGTAATTGCTTGGTCATTCCCTTTCCACCGCCACTTGCTCCAAAGCCCAGGAGTTTGTTTGAAAAACAGAAAATGTGACTACTATCCCTTGCTTTGCTTTGTTTACAGGATCACCAGCATGCTCAGGAACTGAGTATTTAGATCTCTAGAGCCAAAAAGGATCCCCCAGAGGTGGGAGCCCAGATGAAACAGCAGATGTTGAGACACTATTTCCATCACCCCTGGACATTTGCTATAAGTTGTATTTTCATTCTGTTACTGTGACAAAATGCTTGCGATAGATCATCAACTCGTGGGGGCTGGAAGGGAAGGTTCCTTTGGGCTCAGAGTTTCAGAGATTTGAGTCATGGTCAGATCATTTGGTCCCGCTGCCATCATGGTGGGAATGTGCAGTGGATCAAAGCTGCCCACCTCATGCCTGTCCGGTGGGAAGGCTCCCATGTTTCTTTGTATAAGCCCCTCAGTAATATAACCCCTTCCATCAAGGCACTGCCTGTTAATGGTTTCATGATCTCCCAAAAGCACTATGCACTGGAGACCAAGCCTTTAACACACGAGCCTTTGTGGGACTCCTATTAAAACCATTGCAGCTGGGCTGGAGAGATGGCTCAGTGGTTAAGGACACTGACTGCTCTTCCAGAGGTCCTGAATTCAATTCCCAGCAACCACATGGTGGCTCACAACCATCTGTAATGGGATCTGATGCCCACTTCTGGTGTGTTTGAAGCTACAGTGTACTCATATACATACAATAAATAAAAATAAATAAAGACCATCCCAGCTGCCTGGGAGACAAACTTTTTCCTTGATATGCACGGGAAGCAGGGCTGTGATACTGTGCATGGCCATAGCACTCTTCTTTCAATTAAAGTAAAATTCTATTTATTCAGCAGGAACATGTGTTTGTCATCAAACATGACTTTTCATATGGTCCCAGGTTTAGAACTACCTCCTTCTACTTCCTTCCCTGTAAGAGTGCCTGACATATAGTACACACTCAAATAAATCTCTTGGATAAATAATTGAGTGCACATTTTAATTTGTTAGCAGCTATGTTGGTAATGTGTCTGCCTCTTGCCACTCTGTAAGGAAGGTACCCCCGGCCCCCATTGCTCAAAGCAGACAGCTGGAAAACGTCCCCTCACCCATCCAATTAATCAATGGGTCACCATGTCCAACCAACTTCTACAATTTCTATTTTTTTAAGATTTATTTATTTGTTTGTTTGTTTGTTTAATGTATAGGAGTACACTGTAGCTGTCTTCAGACACATCAGAAGAAGGCATCAGATCCCATTACAGATGGTTGTGAGACACCATGTGGTTGCTAGGAATTGAACTCAGGACCTCTGGAAGAGCAATCAGTGCTCTTAACCACGGAGCCATCATCTCTCTAGCCTCCTACAATTCCTATTAATCTCTCACCTCTCACCTTTGCCCACTTCCATCTCAGACCTCTGTCTGGACCAACATGTTTCTCTTTTCATTGTTAATCTTCTATTGAGTCCCACCATTTTCCTGTCGGCTCTCCATTCTAAGCAAAGAGATACCTCAAGACCAACATATGAAGACATGTCTAAGCAAAGACCAAACTATGAAGAGATAAACCCTTCAGAGCCCACGTGTCTCTATTGTCTTAGGATAAAGTCCAGTCATCTAGAACAATTTCTAGGGCTGGTCATCCACTGTCCAGTAGCCTCTGACCTCTACCCTAGCTTGTTTCTCTATCACTCTGAGCTCCAGACAGACCAGACAAATTCTGGATTCCCCTGCTATGGCTTTGAACCCACGGTCGCACCATAGGCTTGCCTTCTCCTACTTTCTTAAGCATAACTTCTTCCCATTCTCCAACTAACTCTCACTGTGCACTGCACCCCTCCAAGTGGCTTCTCTAAGCTTTAATTCCAGCTTAGTCTCTGCTTTGCCTACTTCAGAATTATAGCCCAATGGATAAAAATGAATGGTGCTGGCAGGTGGAGAGATATCTCAGCAGTTAAGAGCACTGACTGCTCTTCCAAAGGACCTGAGTTCAATTCCCCAGCACCCACATGGCAGCTCTCAACTGTCTGTAATTCCAGTACCAACGTATCTGACACCATCACATAGATATACATGCAAGCAGAACACCAATGTGTGTAAATTAAATCAATAAATCATTTAAAAACAACAAAAAAGTGGACAGCACTGTAGTTAGATAGGTGATGATTACACCCTCCACAGTGACAGCTCTTCCTCTGGAGCTTTGTGTTCACCCTGCCAACTGGATAATTCTGACTCCAACTGGATAATCCTGACTCCAACTGGATAATCCTGACTTCCACTCAGTCGTTATTGTAGAACTGAAGGAGACAATCCGTAAGACCACAGCACAAGGCCTGTAGTATATGTGGGCAGACACTAGACAGGTGCTCAGTAACTGTGTCTCCACTGCTTTTCTGTGGTGGTTGAAATGAGCAATGTCCTCCACAGGCTCGGGTAGTTTGCGGCACTATTTGGAGATGTTATGAAGCCTTTAGGTAGTGTCAGAGGAAGCATGTCCCTGAGGGCACACTTTGAGAATGTGGAGACACGTCCTGTTTCCAGTTTGCTTTCTGTGTTTCCGACTTGCTGTACAAGATGCAGCCACTCAGCTCATCGTGCTGGCGGTAAAGGATGTGATTGCTCAGATCCCTGCTCCTGCCTACCACTTGCTGACAGGCTTTCCTGCTGTAACAGACTCGAAGTCCTCTGGCACCATAAACCAAAACAAACTCTTTCTTCCACAGATTGCTTTTGGTCATGGTATCTTATACTACAGAAGAATAAGGGATAATTAGTTAGTAGTGCAAAGTCACCTCAGTGCAAGAGGACATCTGCCTTCACTGGAGCATCCTAATCAGAAACTGGCTAAATAGGGTGGATCCAAGGGTGTAAAGCCAGGGGCCAACTCTGGTTTGGACCATGCTTCAGAGCTGTGCCAACCAGAGAACAAGAACCCTTCCATGACTTCTCAAACACCTGAGCCTGTGGAGGATATCTCTCATTTCAACCACCATGGAGAAGAGGTGAAGACAGTCATTGTCTAGTGACTGCCCACATATACTACAGGCCTTGCGCTGTGCTCTTACAGGCTGTCTCCTTCAGTTCTACAATAACAAGTGAAGGGGAGTCAGGAATATTCAGTTGGCAGGGCCAGTTGCTATGTCTAGTTCTATGAGTGATTGTTAAAGGTTCCTTGTTCAGAGTATCTGGGTTCTGTTTCCCTTTGGGGAAACAGAAAACCCACTTTGCCAGTCTGGCAAGAGGTCTGAGAACAGAGTAAGAATCTGGAAGGGCTTTGGAGACCAGTTGTTTACTTGGAAGGTGGTCCTGGGATGTAAAGGTGAATACACCAGGAAAGGAGGGAAACAGTGCAAGCCATCTCATGGGCAGATCCTGCTGTGGGCCACAGGATAGGCACCCATTTACTTGCCTATGTTTGTTCTGTGCCTGCTTATACCCTGTAATGTAGAGATAAACAGTTGTGATAGAGACTGAGTCCAGCCCACCAAACCTAAAATATTTACCGTATGGCCCTTTAAAGGAAAAACTTGCCAACTCTGGTTTGGACCATGCTTCAGAGCTGTGCCAACCAGAGAACAAGAACCCCTCCATGACTTCTCAAGGACTAGGAAAGCTGGGGATCTTAATTTGTCTCTCCCTCGGTCAGGCATGCTCTTGAAATGGCTATGTCAGACTCACAGGTTCTTATAGTAAGAAATTGATTGCATATTTAGATAGCAGTGGGTGCCAAAGTGAGCCAGGCAGGGCACAGACAGCTCCTTCTACAGGGGAACATCTCCAAGTATGCTCATGTTGAGTAGGCAGCAATCATGGTTCCTGGAAGAAGTAGCTTCATGTGAACCCATGGGAAAGAGCAATTATGGAAACTAGCTTGTACATAATGAGATTGTCCTGTTATGAATACCTTCTCTAGAGATGGGACCATTACACCAGGCCCTGTGTAGTGAATGTGCTGTTACATCCCGATAGACCAGAATGAGCCTCGGAGACTGTGCTGGAAAATGACTCACAGAGGCAAGCTTCGTGTGTGCAAGTAAGGATGTTAGAAAGATAAGCTATGGAGACCCAGGGTCTGGGAGTCTGGCTGAGCATAGAGCTGTCTCCCTCAAACCTCTAATGTCTAAAACTTTCAAGGAGAGAGCACAACGAGAAAACAGAATTTTGCCAACCTGAGAAATGCAAGGAACAGGATACCCAAGTTTATGCCTGAAACTACAGGTGTTATGGCCTCTCAATGTAAAGAAGAACTTGGAAGAGAATGGGGGAGGTCTCCCTTCTAGCAATAGAACCGGAAGAAATGTGGTCTCCCTTTTCTTGTCCCTCACACATCGTGTTCATGTAGCTTTTTTTATTTGTGAGATTTATTAGAATTATTTACAGGTTGTGGTCCAGCACCTATGTACAGAAGATTCCAGAATCCAGTAGTTGCTCAGTCCACAGGGTTGGATGTCTCAACTGGCCTTAGTATATGTCAGAATCCTGAAGAAGCAGCTCTAAGGCCAGTGAAGGAATGGATTTGCTAACAAGAGGAGACAGCAAGCAGGCAGAGAGCAAAGCTTTCTTCTTGTAGGACATTGTACATAGCAGCAGCTCTCGCCCTTTCAAAGGGTCGTGTATCAGATACCCTGCATAAAATCCTGGTTCTTCCAGCTCACTGTTTTCAAAGTAGACTCTAACCCTGGACCTTTGCATCTCTTGAGCACAGGAGACTTTGCACACCTGGGTGACTGTATTTGTCGGAACCTCACAGTCCTATAGTTCTGACCGGAGATTTGAGAGACATTCTGCTCTTCCCTAGACTCTTCCAGTCTGCTGTGTACAGTCCAATTGTCTCTCATTCCTCTGATTAATAAGAGCCTTGTACAGACAACACAGAGGAGTCAAATTCAATTGTGGTTTGCAAGACAGTGCCAGAAGCTATGAGCTTGCTTTATACGCCCCATTACTTAGACTAAAAAATATGCCTCTGAGTAGTCTAGCTTTCCAAAAACACACAGAAATACTTGCTTTATTTTAATCAGTACCTTTTTATGTAATAAAAGTAAAGCACACCAAAAACATCTGCTATAACAAAACATATCCTAAAATAAAATGGAAAGCTGCATGCCAAATTTGGGGAAATACTTCTAACAGTTATGACAAACTGATGATAACAGTGAGGGTACTATATAGAAAACCATCTGGGCAGCTAGAAAGAGTCATGTAATGGGAAAAATAGGGAGGTTAAACAGAAAATCAGAGGTGCTATAAGAGAAATAGCCAGTAAATATATTAAGCAATGCTTAGCTTTGCTATTAGTGGTGGGAATTAAAGCATTAGAAAATGAGTCTTTTCATCCATTGTAATGCACAAGTTTAGAATTTTGCCAGAATTTTCTCAGGATGATGCGCTAATTGCTCTGTATCATGTAAGGAAGAAGTAAGACGTCCATGCTTTCTGGCCTCAGAACAGAAAGGGGTGAGAGTTTGGGTATCTGGCCATTGAAATTAGGAAGATATTTAAGTAGTTCATGCCTTTAATCCCAGCACTTGAGAGGCAGAAGCAGGAGGATATCTGTGACTTAGAATTCAGCCTGGTCTGCATAGTGAGTTCTAGAACAGCCAGGGATGAAGACTGAAAAAAGTCAGCTGTCTTTGAACAAACATTCTCACAGATGAAGAGTACGTTATGTTTCTTTAAAAAAAAAAACAAAGACTTTTAAAATTTACTGCCCATATGCAGAGAAAGAAGGACTTTGGAGCCAGCGTGTGGTCTTAAATGGAAAGTCTTCATCCATCCCTTCCCTTCAAGGCTTAGGCATCTCTCTACTTGGAAGAGGAAGCAGAAAGGTTATAAAAGACCGTCATGTAGCCTGGTCTACAGAGTGAGTTCCAGGACAGCCAAGGCTATACAGAGAAACCCTGACTCGAAAAAAAAAAAAAAAAAAAAAAAAAAGAAAAAAAGAAAAAGAAAGAAAGAAAGGAAAAAAAAAAAGACTGTCATGAAGTGTGTCTCTAAGGAGAAGAGTCTTCCAGATAAAAGAGGACTGATGAACATCCAAAGCCTAGAGCTCTGTAAGATCTGCACAGGCTCAGGCCAAATGGGGAAAGTAGGCACGAGGTCCTAGCCCTAACCAAGGAGCTATCTGCACCAGCTCCCCACTGGAAAGAGAAACATCCCTTCTCTCAGGGTATTTGATCAATCATACTCCAGGACCTTATGCCCAGGAGTAATTGACTAATACAAATTGAACTCTATGGCATTTATTGGCATTTATTGGTTTGAGGAAAGGTGGAAACTTTGGTATTGAGGGTCATTCCTTGTCTTATTTGTCTTTCTTTTGCTTGTTTAAGTTTTTGTTTGGTTTTTTTTTTTTTTTTCAAAGAGAGAGGGGACATGGAGTTGGGTGAGTGGTAAGTGGGGAGTGTCCTAGTTACTTATCTGTCATGGTGAAGAACACCACAACCAAGGTAATATACAGAATTTATTTGCAGCTTGCTTATAGTTTTAGAGTGTGAGTTCGTGCTTATCATGGCAGAAAGCAGGCAGCAGGCAGGTAGGCACAGTACTGGATCAGTAGCTGGGAGCTCACATCTGATCCATAAACATGAGCAGAAGGAGAACATTAACTGGGAATAGTACAAGTGTTTGGATCCCCTTCCCTCCCCACCCCACCCCCAGGAACATACCTCCTCCAACAAGGCCACACCTCCTAATCCTTCCCAAATAGTTCCGTTAACTGAGACCAAGCACTCAAATGAGCCTGTGGGGGCTATTCCCATCTAAAACGGCACAAGGGGGGATCTGAGAGGAGTTTGGGGGATGAAAAAACATGATCAAAATATACTGCATGAAAAAAAA